>NW_004797754.1:103177-109993 GCF_000002075.1 Aplysia californica
TGAGGATGATGAAGGGGGTCATGATGAGAATGATGAGGGTAAAAATGATGATGGGGGTGAGGATGAAGAAGATGGCTGAGAGGGTGGTGATGAAGAGGGGGTGTGGGGAGATGGCAGATGGAGAGAGGGAGAGATAGGAGTGGAGGAAGTGGACTTCATGTCCTCCTCCGTCTCCAGACTGGAGTGTTGTTTTTTGCAGGTGTTCTGCTTTCTATTTGTCTGAAGGACCTTTCGGGTTGGGTTTACTGACCCTGAGACAGTCTTCAGGACTTCTGAATATGTTTTTGTTGTATTCTTCGGCGTCGATCCTTTTGGGTATAGCGTTGCTCTTGCTTGAGCGAACGTTCCGCCGTACTGGGCCCTATGTGTGAGGATGGCTTTCTCCTGACACCACCTCGGACACTCCGTCGAAGATGCAGAGTGACCCCCCTGTCGACAATTTGGGCACCAGGGATCTGCAGAGCAGGTCTCCCCAGAGTGTCCCTCCTTGCCGCAGCGAGGACACGCTGCACCACGACGACAGCGTAGCTGTGTGTGTCCGAAGCGCTGACAGTTGAAACAGCGCATCGGTTTCGGTATATATGGTCTAACTTCGAGTTCTAGGTATGCAATGTCTAATTTTGTTGGTGGTGTGGGTGTGTTGAAGGTAAGGATCCACGTGTTGGTACAGATTTCCTGGGGGCTCTCGTGACCTAGAGGTTAAGGTGTTGGCCTCTCATTCAAAGGTCCCGAATTCGAATCCAGGTAGCGACCGAAACATTTTCTTCTCTAAAATTGTCTCCTTTCACCTCCTTTCCTTCTCTCTAGCAATGTTCTATTGTCTGCTTTCAGTTCCACTGTCTGCCCCCACCCCCTCCCCTCCTTTGCCTCCTCTGGGCTCCTGACTCTTTCTGCAGCCTTTCTACTGCTACTCCTTGACTCCCCCTTGCTGCTGTCTTTCTGCCACACCCCTGATCTTCTGACAGGAAAGATCTACACCTAGCCTTCTCGACAAGGGTGAAAAATCTCGGAGGGCCCGTGTGCAAGTTGCGCACGTTAAAGATCCCTTGGTGGTCTAAAATCGATAACAGTAGGCTTCGGCCGCCACCCGTGCAAAATTCAAAATTTCCTACCAACTGAAAAATATTAGGTGTGTCCCGCGCGCTCATATGACCTATGCAGTTGCGAGCGCCGTAAAACACTTTACAAAAACAAAAACAAACAAGAAAAAAGAAATAGATAGATAGATAGATATATATATAGATAGATAGATAGATAGATAGATAGATAGATAGATAGATAGATAGATAGATATAATGAAGAAGTGAGAAGAGGAGAGAATAAATAGTTCATTCGATATATGCTCAAACAGTGCATTGACTCCGGATCGTGGTGCAGGCCAAGGACAATAATATTACTTACACGTTAGATAAAGAAGGCGTTTAGCAAAATGCCAGATATGCATGGGGTCAACATACATTACGAGTGTTTCTCATTAGTCATTCTTTATTCTACCAGATGGCACCAGATAGTTTTGTTTTGTTATCATTTTGGTTTGTTTGTTTGTGTGCTCAGTCTCCATATGGGCGGCCATAGCTGAACAACAGACATAATGAGCAATTTGAAGTCGATGCGAAACCTTAGCCAGAATACCAGGTCTACGAGTAATCCATTCCGCAATTCGCTTAGATTACAGTATTACCGTTGATGTTTGTATAAAACTATTGGCAGGGAAAGCCGGAGAATAACATCCACCGACAGCCTAACCAATTATTTAACAAAACCCTCAGTAAGGCCCTATCAACAAATTTTCACACATGCATACACACACACACACACACACACACACACACACACACACACACACACACACACACACATACACACACACTCACTCACATATACACACATACACTCACACGTGCACACAAACACGCAGAGATAGACAGACAGACAGACAGACAGACAGACAGACAGACAGACAGACAGACAGACAGACAATCAGACAGAGACAGATAGTGAGAGAAAGAGAGCGTTTAAGAGAAGAGAGAAAGAGAGCAATGAGACATGATAGATGACAAAAGTGAGCAGTAACATCTCAACAGTTAATATTATTTACGGCGAGGAAGCAAAAATAGAGGTTCATCAGGTTGACATAGTTCTCATTCTACTTTGCTCTCTCTATACACAGCAATTAACTCGGGCTCTTAAATAAATGGCTGGATTAACCACAGTAGGGTAAACTATAAATTACAGTCAAATCAAAGAACTAAGAGTTAATCTCCAGCCGCGCAGAGCACAGCTTGACCCCAGGGATCTACACTCTCTGACCTTTTTGTGACCGCAATCATCTGTGTAAGGACCAAGAGAGCTGGCACATCCACGACTTTCATCTGGCCAGATCGGATGGCCGACGGTGCTGTGTTTATCTCCAAAAATTGTGTATAATCATGACGAGTCCAGGGTAACAGATGTACACTGGACCAGGGATTACAGTTGGAGTTGAGTTCACATTATTATATTACGGAGTTTAAACTAATTTAGATTGAACGTCGTGGATAGTTTCAGACCGTGCTGAGTGGGCAGTTGGTGGGTGCTCTGATGTGGTTTGCTTCTTCTTTCCCATCACAAACATCTATCGTCCATATCTCTCCTCTTTCTTCTTTGTGTTTATTACTCTCTACCAACATTTCTAATCTTAGACATTTATATGACCTTATTGTGTTGCAAGTGCCGTAAAACTATTACTAAAACTAAAGACTGTGCTGCGACACCTAGACATCAGCAGGAACCAGTGAAAGAATTAGTTTGTTTGGATATTTTTCTGCGTCACAATAGAACATGCATGAGGAGGAGGAGTGTTGAACACCAGTAACCCTAACTTATGGCCAAGGATAAAAAGACCAAATGAAATACGAAGGCTGAGGGGAAGGCCCTAAAGATACACGAAGACGTTTAAAGAACAACCAAAGCAAAAGCAGGAAGCAGGGATGTCCACTCCTCTTTTATTCTTCTTTTAAATTGGATCATATCCCTGCAGAAGTGAAACTTAAATCGTGGGTGGTTGGCATGTGCTCTGATGTGGTTTGCTACTTCTTTTATATCAAACATCTATCGCCGTTATGTCTCCTTCTTTTTGTGTGTGTGTGTGTTTCTTACTTTCTTGAAGCACCTCTACTCTTCTGCACTAATACGATCTAATTATGTTGCAAGTGCCGTGTAAAATTAGTATTAGAATATAGCAAAAACTTAACCCATCTTTAAGAAAAGTACTTTTATTACATCGAGTCAATACACTGCTTCTCAGTGTATGGGCTCAGATACGTTAGGCTCTAAAGGTTAAACAACATGTCGTTGTGTTTCTGGATAAGAGGATGATGGTAGAAACCCTACTTGGAACTGGTCTAGGCGCATTTAGAATTGCAAATCATGCATGGGTTAAACATGAATCACGCTGGCAACACGACACCCCTTTCACGTCAGCTGACAGTGACCGGTCAGGACCCGAGCTACAAGTACAGAACTGGACATTTTTTCGTTTAAAACATCATCATTTTCCATTAATGAGGATATCAAACTCACAATCTGGCACGTCAGTCAATAAGGGTTTGGTTAGATCAGGCTTATGAGAGGCAGTTTCCGTAAGTCAAACGACTTATGATACAAACATCAGGCCTGCCTCGCTCCTGGCTGAGAGCTGATTATGGATCACAGCGGTACTGAGAACTGGTCATAAACCTTTAGATGACCAAGGGGTCGTCCCCAGCCATCTATTTGCCCATCATAACACAGCCAAGCACCCTGCAGAGACCATAGTCCGTCCTGACATTTCAAGGCCCTTATAAAATTATTAGGGTCTCCAATAAAAGTATCATCTTTCACACCACGACCACGTTACACGGGCGCTCATAAATTTTTGGCTCGATGACCTGCGAGTGACCAGACCTTGTCCACTTAAAGCCGGGCGCCCCATGCACGGACAATTTGTTTCTGTCAGTTGCCGTATTCCAAACAGACTGCCCGTCGAGTGCACAGACTGCCATATTGTGTGCTGTTGGCGTACGTTTGTGAATCAGCCTACAGCCAGAGTCCAGATCAGCGTGGAAGACATCAGCGTGTCGAACAACACTCGAGATGACTCTTTATGATATGATGGAAATCGAGCTTGCGCAGAAAGTGGCGCAAAGACAGAGTGGGGACAACAGTCTGGGGGCTACTTGGTTGTCAGAAATTTACCATCTCTAAGAAATGCATGTGCAATGTAGGTATCAAATTTTGTTCGGCAAAAAGGTCTCTGGCTTTCATAATGACTAGTTTGTGGTCTGGACAAAAGTGCGATGACGTATTTACGGAACAAATCGGAGAGAAACATGGTCAAAGTTAAACTTTGATCTCTTTGAATTTGTACCCCTTCCTACCAAAGTCTCATAAAACTTCACAATCGCCCCCAAGATGCCTGTTCATTCTAATTTATCTTCAGTCTTGCAAAAAAACACTTATGGTAGCAGCTTGTTAGGCTCCCAAACGGTATCATTTAAATGGTTGAAAAGGATCTGGCAGACATATCTTTCAACCACTAGCTCCACGTTAGTAGTGACACCACGAGCACCAGATGAAAGACATCAATACCAGGCTGCTGAACAGAGAGTTGTTATATCCCCTTTGTCGTATCGACAACGAGCAGACAGCTACACGTTGAACACGAGAAAAGAAACAGAAGATGTACACACAATGAGAACTGGGACGTACATGAATCAGCCACACCGACAAAGCGTGACAGTTTGAGAGGACGGGGGCGGTTTAAGGTTACAACCAAGCGAGCCACGGTATCAATGGCATTATGACATGGGGTCAGTGATACCGTGAACGTGTGGAAAGTAAGGGATGTCAGGGCAGAGATCCATCCCGTCCTCATCCTAGCAATAATATCTATCCGTCTAAACCATTCATCAAACTCAAACATTAGATCAGCGCCTTGCGTACGAATGGTGCAGGTTTAATAAAACTATAACACTGTCATCTTATTCAACAAAAGTGTCCGAAATTAGCACCTATCTCCGTAAGGGGCAAGCAAAATGGTTTTAAAAACATGAAAACTTCCCAAGAAAACCGTATTTAAAAAACAACAGAACGTCTGGTTTGGGATTGAAATAACGTCTTTATGCACTATAGTCTGATTGATACAAACTGAACTTTAGGCAAGCCTGTAAAGTGCTTCAACTAAAGTAAAAAAAATCGCTAAAGAAAGCACATAGTGTACATTTTGGGCGGACTAGAAGCTCGTCAAAAGTAATTCCAGGTTAATGAAATGCATACTTGATTTTTGTTTGGGTATCTTCGAGTTGATAGAAAAGTAGATAAGAAAAATAATAGTCTTTAAGTGTTGATTTTAAAAAACTGAAATAAATCGAGAGGCCAAAAAAACAAAAAAAACAACAAAAAACCGGTTGCCAAACCTCTCATTACTTATGTGAAACATTTCCCATTAATTCACTTTAGTAATGACTACATATCCACGTGCCAGTGTCATGTCTAGACAGTTACATGAGATCTGCCGTCCCCGCATCACAATAACGTAGACATCGGACCAAAGTAATTATACAGGACAAGGCACCTTGCAGTTACCCTGTACTCCCCTAGTATTTATGAACACTTACACACAGTATTAAAAATGAGCCTTCTTGGTCCCCCAAAAGGAGCAACGTTACCCTGAGGAAGGCATGTCAGAAAATTTAATGTTCATTTCCCCAGGGGTCGCCTACAACAAGACAGCTTCTTTGCACAAGTATTTATTTCCGAGTGCCAGGGTATTCGATAAAACATAGTAAACTAAAATGACACACAGCTTTACCCTTATGCAAAGTTTCTTTTTCTCAGCATATCTGCTTTTCTCTAGTCACCACAGGTTACGATAATCATGGTCTCTCCCCTTTTCCGCAATAAAATCAACCAACAGATAACAAACACCTTAATCGTCACATCAACAACCACAAAAGTACAATAAAGTAATGAAGACAAACAGTACAGAGCAGTAAGAAGAAATGAATAAAGGAACAACATCGACATCGACACATGCACACACACGCGCGCGTGCACACACACACACACACACACACACACACACACACACACACATACACACACACACAAACACACAAGAGCGCAAACACACATACATACACACATACACACACACAACAACAAATAACCCACACAAACACATACACACTTACAAACAAACCACACAAGTAACAAATCCATGAACACACAAAATATTCCCTTCTCTGACATTTTTTCTTGTATAAAAAGAAACACCTTCAAACCCTGCCCTACTTTTCCATCCACCAAAACACCACAGTTTTCATATTTTCCAGTATTCTCCACGATTGAGAGAGGCCTTAGTATAATATGATCCGAGATTGACCAGTTCAGAACTGTCCAGCCACATGTCCAAGGATTAGACAGTGTTATGGGGCAACTCGTCTCGCTCTAAGGAAGCAACCTGCTGAGATCCAACTGACAAAATTTCCATTTTACAGCCTTGGATGGCTACCCTTCCTATTTTGCCTCATAAGCCAACATTTCCAATAGTTTTTGGAAGAGCCACTGTCGTAAATCTTTGATCCTATTTTTTATCTTTACACCAATCCGGATAATTTCTTTCACGGAGCCATCCCTTTTTTTTATTGGCAAAGCGTGTACATTAGTTCGCAGACACACACACACACACACACACACACACACACACACACACACACACACACACACACACACACACACACACACACACACACGCACACACATATGTACGGCACACACACACACACACACACACAC
>NW_004797754.1:112457-113649 GCF_000002075.1 Aplysia californica
TCTATCTATCTATCTATCTATCTATCTATCTATCTATCTATCTATCTATCTATCTATCTATCTATCTATCTATCTATCTATCTATCTATGTAACGTGCAGAAAGAGACCGCACAGTACATACTATTCTCTACAGGAGCAGTGTCGTCTGTATCACGGTGGCCCGCGGTACAAAAACAAGAACAAACGGTCACACTGTCATGGCCCCTCACAACAGGGGGCTAGTCTGGGATCAAGCAGGGATTAGCCGATGGTCACTTCTGTACTGGCTGACCATAAATCAGCGCCAGGACCAAGTGGACAGTGACGGAGTATCAGGGTCTGGCCTGGCGTGTCCAGCGCCGTCTGTCCAGTCTACCCACTCCCTCCCACATGTCCCCCTCTCTCTATCGTGTCTCTAAAAGCGAAACGGCAAAAAATGGGAAAAGGCCACATGGGTCCGATCACTTAACCATTTACTGTAATTATATTTCGTTTTCCCATTTCAGCATTATCCTCCTTTTCCACATAATTATTTTAGACCTGGGCGCGATATCGTTTTCGCTTCAGGATATTACCAGCATTATGACTGATTAATATTCTCTTTATCATTTATGAAGCAAGAAATATACAAAATAATATATACAGCAGTAATATTGTTTATATTCCTCGTTGTTTCCTTTTCTCTGTTTTTACACTGTTGTTTTTTTTTTAAATTTGCATAACCTACTTAAATGTGCATACTGCTAGGTGCCTATTGTTTCTGCTCGTTGCTCAATTGGAATTTTGACTCTAATCTGGCCTTTACAAAAATGTATGCGAAAGGGAACATGCTCGGGCATCCGTTTGTCTTACAGTGCGTATGTGTTGTAAGTGTCCGTGCGGTCGTCAGGCAAAGACACACACAGACACTCACACACACACACACACATACACAAAATATACAAATATGTGTATATGTATATTACATATATATATACATATATATATATATATATATATATATCGCTGGTGGAGTGATGAAACCTCGTAACCCTCAATTTTTTTGAAAATCGTTTTTTTGCCTAAATGTCTTCTCCCAGTCCTTCTTCACATTGTGTCAAAAGCACTAGGTTAAATTATGAAGAGAAAGTATTTAAAAACCTTACTAAAAAAACCTCGTATGTTTGCCCCTATGATATCCTGGCGTGATGAAACCTCGCAACCCTCACCTGG
>NW_004797754.1:114120-115265 GCF_000002075.1 Aplysia californica
TTAATTTAAGGCAACAGTCACACCTTGAAAAGACAGGTGACAATAGTCCTTACTAAGAAAAAGTGACAAGTCTATGCACTCTCCAGATGTCACCTGGCCATTTTGTTTATCAGAGAGAGGGGAAGGTTTCACCCCTTCTCAGACTATATGAATCCGCTGATTAGTCGAATCTTTCAGTCGTGGTTGAGACCAAATAGTACTGAACCTACCCATATTCTTCTTGACCCTGAAGTCTGTAGAGGACATTGTGATAAATTTTTGCCTCAACAATACAAGTGATATGGGCATTTACGCATCTGTTTTGAATGTCTAACCCCAACTGTGCTCGCATCACCTAGATTTTTATACCATCCAAGGGCTGGTTTGGAAACCACTGAGCAGAGACCGTTCCATAAATTGACTCCAGCTACCATTTCGAAGTCCTTTCCAGGGATGTGTCTTATATGTGGGGGGAAGGAAGTATCAGCATCATCCCGGGTTGAGTCTGCACCAACACCAGTGTCGCCTGGAATCACGCCCCAAACCATACTGACGTTTCCTCAGGCAGCTGTAAGTCAGCTGCTGAATAATTACCTGCGGAGTCACAGCAATGCGATCTGCAAACTACATTCCTAGGCCCATTTCACCTTCAGGCACCTTAGCCACTTTTCCTGGAGCCTGATCCAGAAACACAGCTTATTTGGGATGCCACAGAGGAAAATAAAGGGTTTTCAGGGGTGGCAACAGATAAGCGAAGGCCATCCGTGAATCTGTTCAGGAATACCATAATGATTCAATGAAAAGCCCAGCTACGTAACTGAAACCAGACTCAGATTGCAAGAGCTGAACTCTGAAATGTAAAGAGCAAAGGGCTCTCGAGGAAGACAGACACATTAATTTGATTTAGTGTGGTCCTCTCATGGGATGAAAAAAATGTCTCTTTATTGGACTAGTGGATATAGACCAACCTCAGAGGAGGCATTCAGAAACCAACCAGACAGGGCATACCTTCAAATTCACATTGAAAATGGTGGTCATAAAGTGCCAGTGTATAAAAAGATGTTCCTGCATTCAATTGGGTTGAGTGAATGATTTGTAAGAAACATTTAGAACCAGTTATCAAAGGAACTCAGATATCTACAAAATGTATGCACAATTCTGCCAAA
>NW_004797754.1:115365-120764 GCF_000002075.1 Aplysia californica
CCCTCACCTGGTGCGCCGATCTGCTTTTGCGTGGCTTCATCACTCCAGGTTTGAGAGAGCGACTTGCTTATACGAGGTTCTGGATAAGCCTTCTTTATGAATTGACTCAATGGAAGCGCTCATAATTTACATTTTCTGGTGCATTTTATATGCCTGACTTATTAAAGAAATGCTTCATTCATTCATTCATTCATTCATTCATTCATTCATTCATTCATTCATTCATTCATTCATTCTTTTATTCATCCATTTTATTTCAGTCAGTTCAGAAATTCAAATATGATCATAAGTGAAGGAGTTACATTGGTAAATCTATTTGAAATCCTGTTAAAGGAATGACTAACGTATTGGTAAACAAGATGTTCTCATAAAGCACAAACGTAGTTAACATTTAATTTAAGGCAACAGCCACACCTTGAAAAGACAGGTGACAATAGTCCTTACTAAGAATAAGTGACAAGTCTATGCGCTCTCCAGATGTCACCTGGCCATTTTGTTTATCAGATAGAGGGTAAGGTTTCACCCCTTCTCAGACTATATGAATCCGCTGATTAGTCGAATCTTTCAGTCGTGGTTGAGATCAAATAGTACTGAACCTACCCATGTTCTTCTTGACCCTGAAGTCTGTAGAGGACATTGTGATAAATTTTTGCCTCAACAATATAAGTGATATGGGCATTTACGCATCTGTTTTGAATGTCTAACCCCAACTGTGCTCGCATCACCTAGATTTTTACACCATCCAAGGGCTGGTTTGGAAACCACTGAGCAGACACCGTTCCATGAATTGACTCCAGCTACCATTTCGAAGTCCTTTCCAGGGATGTGTCTTATATGTGGTGGCAGGAAGTATCAGCATCATCCTGGGCTGAGTCTGCACCAACACCAGTGTCGCCTGGAATCACGCCCCAAACCATACTGACGTTCCCTCAGGCAGCTGTAAGTCAGCTGCTGAATAATTACCTGCGGAGTCACAGCAACACGATCTGCAAACTACATTCCTAGGCCCATTTCACCTTCAGGCACCTCAGCCACTTTTCCTGGAGCCTGATCCAAAAACACAGCTCATTTGGGATGCCACAGAGGAAAATAAAGGGTTTTCAGGGGTGGCAACAGATAAGCGAAGGCCATCCGTGGATCTGTTCAGGAATACCATAATGATTCCATGAAAAGCCCAGCTACGTCACTGAAACCAGACTCAGATTGCAAGAGCTGAACTCTGAAATGTAAAGGGCAAAGGTCTCTCGAGGAAGACAGACACATTAATTTTGATTTAGTGTGGTCCTCTCATGGGATGAAAAAAAATGTCTCTTTATTGGACTAGTGGACATAGACCAACCTCAGAGGAGGCATTCAGAAACTAACCAGACAGTGTCAGTGTGTAAAAGATGTTCCTGCATTCAACTGGTTTGAGTGAATGATTTGTAAGAGACATTTAGAACCAGTTATCAAAGGAACTCAGATATCTACAAAATGCAAGCACAATTCTGCCAAGACCACGGGAGGTAGCCTCTCAACAGGCACCCCCCCCAAAAAAAAAAACAATGAAAAAATCAATATGAATAGCCTGTCTTGCTCATGCCAAAGAAAGATATGTGCGACCTTTGCATTATCCATGAAGTTGGCAACGTGCGGATGATGTTTGAAATGCTCACACTCTAGAAAAGGGGCAGCGGACAAGGAAAAGGAACGAGACAAATCTGAAGTCATCAAATATCTCGCCAGTGATGAACCTAAAACGGCGCATGTTTTCTATGGATCTTCAGCTTGTACTTCTTACACTTACACTCACTCAAACTGAATGCATCAGCCTTATATTTACAAAACAAAGCGTGTCGTTCATAAGTTTACGATATTTGAAGCTGCAACACATCAGGCTACTTGTTACGTGTGGCATGAAGCAGAAGGGGAAATTAGCAAATAAGTTTACTTAATGTCTACTGGCTTTCTTGAAGGAAAATTTGTACTTCCAGAAAACCATCATCGACAGCGACTGCTGTGATTACCAATACAGAAATGCCACACTAGCCAATGTTTCTCTCAGCCTGTTTGCAACAACACATGGTACACAACTGAACAGAAATGGTTGATCAAAGGACACACACATATAAGTTGACTGTACACTCAATTATTGAAAGATCAGTTCAAAAAGCACGAATCGAGGTCCCCCTACATTACTTCCATTTCTCCAGGATGGCCAGAGAAAAACCAGACCAATATTTGGATCACACATTATTCTAAGTGTGGAAGCTACAAGTCTATCAGATCAGGAAGAAAAACGGGTGATCCTGTTGTCACCGACATCAGGTGTTTGAAGTATACCCCAGACATGAACATCCAGTTCAAGCTGCACTTTAGTGATGAATGGGCTGACGTTACGAAGGCAGGACACAGAAACATGAGGTCCATCCTGCTACACCACTGAACACAGAACGTCTTAGAATCCAGCACTCCCAAGTACAATCACCTGTAGGAGCTTGAATCTGTTTTTTTCCAATATACGTCATCACTTTATAACAGTTTACCCCCTTATCATTAATAGCTATTCATTATGGGGGGGGGGGGGGGGGTCAGTCCCAGACATCGTACTGATCTTTTTGGGGGATTTTGTCCGCACGTACGTTATGTATTTTCATAATCAACCCAATTAGTATTCATGACCCACCACCTTTTATTTGATTGACATCCTCCAATCGCTTTTCAAAGCATTTTGTGTTTGGCGTTTGTGTGAATGTGTGTGTGTGTGTGTGTGTGTATGTGTGTGTGTGTGTATGTGTGTGTATGTGTGTGTGTGTGTGTGTGTGTGTGTGTGTGTGTGTGTGTGTGTGTGTGTGTGTATTACATTGTTTTCTTAATAAATTTTGTGATGGACTGACGCATTAAAACCTTGAAAAACAGGTCTATATTTTGATCTAAATTTTAGATCTATTTCTTTCCATTGCGAAAGCCATCTGTAGTGCAACCAGAGACCATAATGCAGAGATACTTTTCATTTGTGCTTTTTTGTAAAATGGAAGTAACCAGATCTAATCCTTGAAAATTATATTGAAACAGATTGCACAAATCGCTGATCCGTTTGAGGTTTCAAACCCAAATTCTGCAGATAACACACATTTATTTGACTTCAGTTGGCCGGGAATCCAACTCTAAACTAATTGATCTTGAAGAAACATCTATATCACTTTGTGGTGTTCCAAACAACAGATGCATACTGCTACCAAATGAGCTGCGAGAAAACTCGCAACCCTCAAACTTTGTTCTGATGAAACCTCGCAACCCACCGGCCGGCTGACTACGAGGTTCCATCACGACAAAAGTGTTGTAATGAAACCTCGCATCCCACAGCGTAACCATTTAAACAGTAGAAAAGTTATTTTTATGCACTAACCACGTTTCTAAGGTGTTTTCATTTATCTGTACCAACTTTGGTTCATATAGATCATTTTGTTCACGAGTAAATCAGTTTTTTGTCTCTCCTGTAAAATTTTCCTTTCTGGGGTTGCGAGGTTTCATCACTCCACCAGCGACATGCTCCCCAGACTTGTTAATTATAAAATTTAAAATTTAGATTCTTTAATTTTTAAAATGGGCAAAGGCACCTATGACGCTAAAATGGATGTTAAACAACTCACAAAGATAAAACAGAGGCATTAATATGCAGTCCAAAGGGTCTTACATCGGATGATGTAAAGTTTATAATATTAAGTATTAGGAATGAAACGGTATATTCGATTTATCAATGAACTGCCACATTTTTCATTTATGCAAAGTGTATTATTGTGGGTCTCGCAGAATTGGACAACTGACAGTATCTTTAATGAAAACTCATTGAAAAACTCTCTTTTGTCAAACATCCAAAACATCGCTATCATGAACCAACTGCACCCTTAAAACCAAGCAGCGATAATCGTGTCTATTTTAAGAAGACTCCACTGATCTCGACAACATTTAAAATTACTCACACGATTGCTGCCCCTTGAATGTGTCAGCAATAACTCCCGCTCGTACCTTTGCAACCTGACCACGTAAGCCGTGAACCTGTCTCAAATGTGTGTTCGAAATAAATTACTAATATAGGACTGGTCTCTCTCTCTCTCTCTCTCTCTCTCTCTCTCTCTCTCTCTCTCTCTCTCTCTCTCTCTCTCTCTCTCTCTCTCTCTCTCTCTCTCTCTCTCGGGACATATGAACGTAAGTATGTATGTATGTATGTATGTATGTATGTATGTATGTATGTATGTATGTATGTATGTATGTATGTATGTATGTATGTATGTATGTATGAACATGACATTGCAGATAGCTTGGCGCCACACCTTTCGAGTAAACCCTACGCTACTGATTATGCTCTCCCTCCAGTGCAAACACACCTGTAACCTGCAGACGCACAAGCTCTCATGGGAGCACCCCGTAGGTACCAACGCTATGCCTCCTTACTTAGAGATGACGGAAGGCTCAATAACCCCAACCACAACTGCTTCATTTAATTTGTAGGTTACGGGGGAAGAGTTGACGTAAGGCCAAGGCTACGTGCATAGTGGACCCAGACCCGGCCGTATGCAACACGGCTGTGCCTCGCCCGCCCGGGAGAAAGATTCCTGAAGAGACCAAATCCCCCTTGAAGTTCACTGTGACGGCTCCATGCGAGCATAGTTCGCACGGCCAGACCCGTGTATTTAGAGTCGCGTATGCTCCAGTTGTGCAGCCGGGTTTTTCCGGGTCAAGGGACTGAAATCCTATCACAATTGTGAACATTGATATGTGTGTTCGTTTTCTTCAAACATGGACGACGGAAAACTCTTCATTTCTGTGAGGGGCAGACCATTTATTTATACCTAGAGTGGTAAAAAAGATCACTCAAACTCAAATTGAGACATGGTCTCCTCTGCCTGGGGAAACATTGCAAGAAAAGTTTAAGAATGGTAAACTCTTTCTTTAATAAATCGAACAAACTCTCTCTCTCTCTCTCTCTCTCTCTCTCTCTCTCTCTCTCTCTCTCTCTCTCTCTCTCGCTCTCTCTCTCTCTCTCTCTCTCTCTCTCTCTCTCTCTCTCTCTCTCTCTCTCTCTCTCTCTCTCTCTCTCTCACTCTCTCTCTCTCTCTCTCTTTCTTTTCCTATGTTCACTAAATATTTTAAAAAGTTATAAATTTACGTACTTTCATTTTGACTTCCGTGTGTTGACGTGAAAATGTGTATGGGCAGCTGACTCCGGCCCGGCTCCGTCCTGTCCTACTCTGCAAGCTTCCATGGTCCTGGGCGACCGAGCAAGGCACGGTGATGTTACGGCCCTGGTAATAACTAGTTTTTCAATCAAGCGTTTTGAAGAGCTTTCTTCACACTAATCTGTGCACTATGATGTTTGGCGCAGTGCTGAAACTAATCAGCTTCACCGTTTTATAAGG
>NW_004797754.1:122281-147033 GCF_000002075.1 Aplysia californica
TAATGATAACAATGACAATATGTATAATAGCAAAAGCAATAACAGCAGCTCCAGCTTAAATGAAGATGATGATGATCATCATCACGATCATCATCATCATCATCATCATCATCACCATCATCATCATCATCATCATCATCATCATCATCATCATCATCACCACCACCAAATCTTGTTAAGGTGGAGCTATGCCCGTTAGTGAGGTCAGTATACATTTTTTACCCAGGTGCCCATAAAAATCTACATAAGAATTCCCTCAAACGGTTGAGTGGGCATATTTTCGAAGTTGGAAACTACCTTTTGATTTTTCAGGTTAGATAGTTTTTCCTGTAAATCAAAGCTCTCAGATGTTTTCACTCTGCCTTTAGCCATGTCTTGCTTTATAGGGGACTATTTCCGTTTCGGTTTGCGTTTTTGTCACGTGTGTGAGACAGCTGCTTTTACATTTTCCAGTTCTAGAATCTCGATATCCAACCTTGTTCGGATATTATTATGTGCTTCGCAAAGGTCGATGGCGGATGGATACTTCAGGCCAAACTTCATTTTGTACCATACTTTGAGTTGTTTTAGCATTACACTTCACGTAAAATAGATCCTTAAATTTCACGTGTGAAATGTTAAGCTAGGCTGATATGTCACACAAGAAAAAAAATTATGTGTATAAATGACTCCGCGCACTACATTTGCTTTCTAATCTGCTTAAGCTAAGTAAGCTTACAGACTTGAATCATAATATTTCTAGACCTTGCAATAGTCAAGCAGTCGCTCTTTCCTCCGGGTAAAAACTTTACAGCAAAGCGTGCTCATCATAGGCACCCAAATGAAGTGCCAAACACCAGTCTCCCAGTGTCCCTGTAGTAGAGAGTAGGCACAACTCTCTACGTTGCCCTTATAGGCGAATAACTTTGGCTGTGCATTACACTATGGGGGTAAATAAATTGCAACAGAAATGATGTTGATGTCATTAGAAGCAGAAAACTTTCCTCTATAACGTACACGTCACGGCAAGAATCGGAAAGGAGGAAATTTGTTTAGAATGCCGTTTAATTGTATAGTATCGAAATAGTGAAATATCGATACCAAAATACTGTTCTGAATCGCTCGCCATAACTCACAACACACAAATCTTACACCACTGCACGGGGGTCTCCGTTATTCGTTGTGTTTGGCTTTCCCTTGCACTCAATCAGTTTTTCATTTTTCGGGTACTGTGGTCCATAATATGATGTACTGTGCCATTCACCTCATGCAGATTGTCTTCCAAAATGGTCGTCAGATTCCGAATTTTGATTTGCTCAAATTAATTTGTTTTCATACAGGATACAACATAATGAAATGAACGGCATCTTTAAAACATCTTGAGGTCTCGATGGTGTCCTTTTTTTAAAAGATGCAACTTCTAATGTAATAGAACATGGAGGCTGCTTGAAAATTTTGAAGTCACAACCGAATAAAAACAACCAAGAATAGTCGTTGTCCGTTCGTACTTCCTTTATTGTGTCCATACTTTGGGTCTCGGTTCTCACGTACATAACATTATTATAGGCCTCTATGACTTTGCTTGACTGCAAAGTTTTCTTTTCAGACCATAAAGAATCAGCGGGAGCTGAATAGGAACTCTTGGAGACTTAACCGAAGTTTGCGTTTCAGCCTGTTAAGCTTCCTGGACTGTGACGTGTCTGTCTATGTTTTGCGAAAAGATTTTGCACTTATGTAAGATCGGTGACACGAAATGTGCACTCGGTGCCCTTCAGTCCCATCTATATTGTTCTTTTTATGTTGTACAACGATCTATACATCTATATTGTTCTTTTTATGTTGTACAACGATCTATACATCTATATTGTTCTTTTTATGTTGTACAACGATCTATACATCTATATTGTTCTTTTTATGTTGTACAACGGCCAGAATACCATTCACACCTTGCTACGTCAATTGCTCAAGGGGAAATTCTTTAGAGGGAAATTACTCAGCAAACAAACATCCACTGTAAAGCTACGGCTGAGGATGTGAGAAAACGTATATTAATATATTGGCCTCCCATACTTTTTACATAAAAAGCGCTGATACCGATAACCTTTACATCATTTTCGGGAAAATCCGTTCAAATTACGTAAACATTCTCGCATCAAAGCAAGTATGATTAACTGATTTGATCGTAATATAAATTTTGCTTTTTGACAACTTTTAACGCTTTCTTAAACAATTTCTTCCACGATTTCGAAAGCTGATGTTTTTCTATATGTTATTACACACAGTTTTATCTGTCGAACCATATGTTTCACTTTTGTTGCAATTCTTTTTTAGGGTCTACCCCAAGGACTACTATACTCAGTATAGTAGTCCTTGGTCTACCGTTATCTTTTTTCCTCTATTAATTTTGGTGCAAACTGAGTCAAATGGTGCGCACTATAGTCAACCGGGATTACACCAGAGAGCGGCGATGTATTTTAGTGCAATGCTAAAGTTACAAGTCTAGGCTTTAAGGGGCCCATACACGATCAAAAAAGTCGTCAAAATTTTTATTCAAAATTTTTAATGGGAAATATTGATTCAAAATTTGGATGCACAATTACCCACACACGTATCCCCTTTTTTTTCTTTCAAAATTCAGTTTTGTCAAAAAATTTTACATGGACGTATCAGTGGTCATAGCACTTGTAATATCCTTGGACTTGGATCAAAGACCTCGTAAACGGCGGAAATGGTCCAAGAACTGGTTATTACAACGCTGAACCCTCCGACATGCTAATCTTCTAAAAGAATTACGTATTAGCGAACCTGGGGACTTCCGTAACTTCTGGCGAATGGATGCGCAATCGTTTGATGAGTTACTCGGCCTTGTTGAGCCATTGATAAGGAAAAAAGACATAGTAATGCGTTCATCCATTTCACCAACTGAACGCTTGTCCATCACACTGAGGTACCTGGTGTCTAGAAATTCCTTTGAAGACTTGAAATTCCTGACAGCAACATCGCCACAAGCGATAGGAAAGTTGGTCATCGAAACATGCGAGGCCATTATCGTTTGTCTGAAGCGTCAGGGGGTTATAAAGGTGAGGTGAATTTACATTGTACGATACTGTTGTTAATGTGTTGGTCTTTGTCTTTTAAGAACTGTGTGACAACGCTATAACAGAAAAGGAAGCTTCATGGCTCAAGTTTAAAAAATAGGACTCCTTAATTAGCCTCAGGAATCAAGAGGGTGGGCACACAGGTACATTTTAGAAATCAATGCCTTTTTAAAATGAAAATACAGTGACAAATTCAACATGATGTTTTTGAAAACTGCAACTGTTTTTGAGATTTGAAAGTTTATTATTGAACCAAAGTATTGAACATCAAAATGAAGTGACATTGGTATGATATGACAAATGAAAGAAATCAGGGAATCTAAGCAAAACAGCAAAAGCAGAATGCAAACCATAAGAAATGTCGATTTTCAGAATCTTCTTAAACGTTAGGGTTGAAATTGCTGAAAAACTGAGCGAGATTGCTTTGGTTTTCAATGCATTCATTTGGCTCTTGCGAAAAGTGTCCGCCTTGGTCATTCTTCAAGAGGGAGGCAGATTCCGTCTGAGCTTGGTAGTGACCAAAAGAAGAAGAATATGTGAGGCAGCGTGGTGGAATCAGGCTCTCGTCAATTTTTGGGCATACTGAGTTATTGTTATCATCTTAAAGCTTGTTCATTTGTCTTGCTTTCAATGAAAAAATTACCCATCCTTCTTCAATAGAAGAGGAGGTTATTTTGGATTGAAGGAGGAGGGGGTCACTGGTTTAAGAGGTAAAATTAGCGAGAAAATAGCCACCAAATCTTGGCAAATTCCAAAGCTGGAGAGTCCACGGAAACTGTAGATTTATATTTTGTGCTTTTTATCAACATATTCGGTGAAATCCTCAAAGGAATGTGTTTGCAAATGGACATAATAGGTGTTGAGCCCAAAAAAAAAACATTTCATAAAAATTGCTAAGCAGGGAGAAAACTGCTGTTTTCTTCGATAGCATTATTTTGACGACAGCCTGATTCCACCACGCCGCCTCACATATGGTGCACTGCATCGACTGCTGTGCGGTGTGGGAGTGTCACAATTTATTTGGACTGAATGTTTGTGCAGCGTTCCGCATCGGTCTTCAAAAAAGATGTCATTTATGGCTTTCTGCGCCTATAGCTGTTGCCTGGGATCCATACTTTTCAATTCATGTGCCAGGTCTTGGCTTGGCTCAGGTACGGGTCGTCCGGCTCAGTTAAGTGTGCTTTGGCCAACGACAGGAGCTCCGCTTTCTCGGCTTCCGGGACCGATTTTCTTTTTCTGATAGTTATAGTAGTAGGCACTGACTGATTGGAGGATGACAGCGTTGTCGGTCTGGGCAGTGGGCGTGTTATCGTTGTAGATGTAGATGATTCCTCGCTGTCTTCTGCTTCTCCATCTTTAGTACTTTCTTGTGGGCAACCTTCATCCTGGAATAGAATCACCCACGAATTTGATTAGACTTTGTTTGGCATCGATTTTTCAACAATCGTATGTTTTTGAATTTTTAATAACAAGATTTAATTCATTTTTTTAAAGATTCCAACAACACCAGAAGAATGGAGACTGACGAGTGAAGCCTTCAAGTCGGCCTGGAATTTTCTGCACTGCTTAGGTGCTATAGATGGAAAGCACATTGCTATAAAAAAAAAACTGTCGGATTTGGTTCATTTTACTTCAATTACAAGAAATTCTTCAGCATGGTACTCGTGGCAGGTGTCAATGCCAATTATGAATTCATTAGCTGAGTACCCATTCCTTGAACGTGATGAACAGGTACACAGTTTGTGTTTAGCACAACAACAGATTTAATTTACTCACCGGCAACTCTAGAGGATCTCAGTGTAGACCACGTTGTGTGTTAATCCTTGTGGTGCCAGGTGGCAAATGTTGTTCTTATCCCCAGTTCTAGACAGGGCGACGTACAGCATGTCAGAAGTAAAAACGGGCTGCCTGAGATCCAGCCCCACACATTTGAGTGTTTGGCCCTGCGCCTTTTTGATGGTCTTGGCAAAGCAGGGTCGAAGCGGTATTTGTCGACGTTGGAACTTGAATGGCAACTGTGTGTCGGATGGTTCAAGTGGTATGCGGGGAATGAAATGACGCTGTCCTTTGTATGCACCGGCGACAATTTCAACTTCAGCTATATTGGGGGAACAACTGACCACAACACATCGTGTTCCATTGATGAGCTCAGGTGGTTTCAATGAGCGCATCAACATGACTGGCATTCCAATCTTCAGCTACAGGGAGTGAGGGGGGAGTCTCGAAATTTCAATGGAATTTAGAAATTCAACTGGAAACTGCACTGATTCTCTGTCATTCACCATTCTATTGATTGACATGTAGGTCATGTCAGGTGTTGATAATTTATCTGACAACGTGTTGTTAATCTTGGTCACTGTCTCATTTAAAGCACTTAGAATCGCTCTGTCAGTCAACCACACTGGATTTACATGATTCTCTGAGAAGTTTGGGAACACATTGTCGATCAGCGCATCAATATTTCCAACCTCATTTTCAGTCACTTAGTGATATGACATCTGGTTCAGAGGTCTGGGAAAGAAGTTGTCCATTGCCTACTTTCAAAAGCAGATCAGGAAACGTTGAATCCCCGTCATTAACGAGAACTCTCATATTCTGCGTGAGCTTGAATGTATGAACATGCTCCCACAGCTGTGACTTTTTCAAACTGGCATTCACAACGTGGAATCACAGGAAGGATCTGTCTGAAATCCCCACACATCAATGTGAGGAGACCACCCATCACTGCTTCTGAGAAACGCAGTTCTTGAAATGTTCGGTCAAGGGCTTCAATTACCTTTTTGTGGAGCATTGGAGCTTCATCGATTATCAAAATAGTTGCCTTTCGAGTGAGCATTGCCAGTGCAGATCCCTTTTTGATGGAGCACATTGGTTGTTCTGATTTTGTGACTTTGAGAGGTACTTTGAACGTGCTGTGAACAGTTCGTCCGCCGGGAAGGAGTGTTGCTGCCAAACCACTACTTGTAGTCGGAATAGCTAATCTACCTTGTGCCCTTTGTGAAGCCAGCAATGTATTAATGAGAAATGTCTCTCCGTATCCTCCTGGTGCATCCAAGAAGTATATTCCTGCTTGTTGGGTGTCAATAGCTTCATTAATGCTGGTGTAGACATACTTCTGCTCTGAGGTCAACATATTTAGGTTCTCTTCCACAGTCTCTTTTTCCTGCTGAATATCATATGCATACTCATCTTCCACTGCACTGTTAAGTGAAACTTGACGGTCTGGTTTTGGCAAACCGAAAGACTCTAAAGCGTCACCATTCATAGACAAAACAATGTCCTCAATACTTATTAGGGCCATATGTTTTGATTGCTGAGCTGTAAAGCTCTGATGGATAAAGTCTTCACAGAGCGGAGATTCAAAGTCATTCCAAAGTTCTGCTGGATTGGCTGATAGCGTGTGAACTAAGAGAATAGCAAAAAGAGTCCTTAAGGATTGTGGATTATGACCTGCAGCTGCTTCTTGGATTGTCATTTGATGTGCGTAGTCATGTTCCAGTAACCCATAGGAAATGCATGCTTCCCTGTATGTTGCCAGTTCAGTACCTTCAAAATATCTAAGACTCTTGAAAGAAGTAGGGCCTTTCACAACTGTCAACAGTCAGCGGAGAAAAAAGCGCTCCCCCTGTTTTGGGCTAATAGTGAACATTCTTCCAATTTTGGGAGTTTCAAACACTTCATGTCCATTCACGTCCACCTTTTCCCCACTTTTTCGTCTGTTCCAGGACTTTGACGTAGTATTCCATGTACAGTAGCTTGGGATATCCACATACACTAAAGTTTTTGCAAAATTGTCACTTTCACAAAGACGAAAAAAAGCAGTAAGAGTTGTTGTGGGTGGAGGGGCAGCTGCAACATTCATGACAGTTTCTTCATTGAAATAAACACGTTGTCCATTTTCCAAACGAACAGCCAGTTGCACAACTTCAGGGTGTCGCTCCGTAAGTGGGAATTCAAAAATACGCTATGCAGCCTCAGTACTGCCAATATACCTTGCGTTAACAAAATTTGATACTTCATCCCTTTGATTTTCATGCTGAAGTTGAAACGTTGCCTGGTCCATTCCTTTGTGCACATATTTTAAAACATACTTGATGCATTGTATTGAAGAACAAATTTCAACGTTCACATGACATTTCAGCTGCATTAGCAACCATGGATTAAAAGGTACCACCCACCTATTGTCAATAGACACATCTCTCTTGTTCACAACTTTGATTGCTGTATTGCCATCGTTGTCTGGACTCCGTCTCCTGTGCTTCGGATAGCTGTCATTACCAACTTCTGTTTGGTGCTGATATGGCATCAGATATTTCTTGGTGTATTTTCCATCTTTCATGCACGGCGAGTTTGGATTTAAATGGCCACATGGTCCGTGAATAATTTGCATGGCCACAATAGAATAGAGTTCCGGATCTAAATCTGATCCTGGTAGTTCTGCAGAAACTACTCCATCGATGAGGTCAGGTCAAATTTTTGTATCCTTATTCAGCCAGAGAAGAATGTGCGCATGAGGAAGTCCTCTCTTTCGGAATTCGATCGAGTAGAGCCATGCCTGAAGGGTCCCAAAGCAGCCGTCTTTCATTTAAGCCATTGCTTTATTTACTTTTTGTTTGAAGACTCTCACGATCAGATCTGGTCGATCATGAGGCTGTTGATTCTCTGATAGACTTTCAACAATTTCAGGCCATTTGGGGTTTGCTGTTACTGTTATGAACAGATCTGGACGCCCATATTTCCGCACAAAGCACACGTCATCTTGCTGTTTCTCAAACATATACCGTGGACCTCCAGTGTAAGAAGACGGCAAAATGATTCTTTGTCCAAGGTTAGTGGGGTCTGCATTATCTTGGTGTGAAACGGCATCTCGAAGTTCACCGTAGTTGTCAGCTCTTAATCTGCCTTGTTGAAAACGGATGACTTGAAGATGGCTACATTCAATTTTCGCATATGCATCAACAATAAACTGTTGATATAGTTTTTTGCCACACAATATATAATTTTTTGGTCTAGTGAAGAAATGAAAACAGTAGTACTGCAGCTATGTGATTTTATGTCTGCTGGTGAATTTCAACTGAAGATTCCAACCATCTGTAGCGAAGGGGAAAAGTAGAGGATATTGAAGAGGATCATACGCCTTGTGCAGCTCACTGATACGCTTACACTTGCCATTTCGTGTGTGGAGAACAATATCTCGTTGACCAACAGGATCATTTGGCATGAGAATAGCGACATCACGTGAAGACGATGGAGCATTAAATTTTCCTTCATGCTCTCCAGGGGGCCTTGCCTGTTCACTGATGACGATGACATAAGAGTCGAAACGTGAGCATGCAAATTCATATGCATATTTCAGATGTAAGACATACGAATTATGGCAATGCAACATGGCTTGAAGATCAGAAATGATCCCAGGCTCAAGTACTTGGGAAAGACTGTTTCTGCGCTCTGAGGCTGCATCACTTTCTATGAAATAAATTTGTAGAAATGAATGCTCATTTTGGGTGGCAGAGGAAGGAGATAGCCAATACGATGATATACTTGACCCTGCACGCGAAACTGTGGATTCCATCCACTGATGGTTGCATCGGTATAGCCCATGGATGTGAGCTGAAAGCAATTGTTGTACAGCCTGATTTTCTCCAGAAAGAGAGTTGACAGTGTCGACACACCAGACAGAAGGATTTGCAGTTCAGGAGGGGGTTTTGGAAATGGATGCAGATCAACTTTGCCATGTGGAAATCTTATGGCCAGGCAGTGTGTACACTGTGTCGACAGTTCCCCAGTGTAGCACTCGTACTGAAAGGAATTGGCACTGTAGAGGAATGCTTTAGGGAGATTTAGATATAAAAAGTCCCCATTATTTTGTTGTTGATCTAGACCACCTCGAACTTTGCGAGCGCGAGGGGTTCCGACTGTAGAATGTCGTTTTTTTCTTTTCGGCATTGTCAGGCGCTATCTAGATCTAGATTCTAGATTCTAATCTATAACCTGTTGACGTTGTTCCCAGTAGCATGAAAAAGAATTTGACAAAGGAGTCCAGAAAAAGCGACGATGGGCATCAAACGAAAGGATCACAGTCGAATTTAGCACCAAGTAAAAAAAGAAAACATGAGGCTAGATCTATACGAGTCGCACACTTAAAATAGTGCCCAGTACTGGGCGACAATGCGCGATAGTATCGAACGGAAGTTCGACTTGAAATAAACAAACCTGGTGGATTTTCTAAAATTACAGAGACAGAAAAGCGATCGGTGAAATAAAGAAATTTAGCTTTTTGCATTAAAACTGTCTCAAAACGGAAAAAAACCAAGGGTGCCATGCTCTGGGGAATATTTTAAAGAATCTTTTGGCGAAAACCGCATGTCGATCGATGCAGCCATTAAAAAGCCTTTTGAATAGCAAAATTCGGCCACCACAAATAGATAGGCGTCAATGGACGCGTTTCCGATGGAGGTGTGGTAGCAGTGACTGAATTCCGCTGACGCCTTAAAGAAGCCGCTTTGAACCTTCCGGAACCAGAGCCAATCGTTCAGGACGGAAGCAAAATGCCGTTTGTATACGTCGCAGATGATGCATTTGGAATGACAGAAAATCTTTTAAAGTCATACGGAGGAGACAAATTAGATCATGACCAACGCGTGTTCAACTATCGCTTGAGCAGAGCGAGGCGGGTGTCAGAAATGCTTTTGGGATACTGTCCACCAGGTTTGGGGTATTTCGAAACCCCATACAACTTGCCCCTGAAAAAGCTGCAACTATTACACTAGCATGCTGTTATCTGCACAATTTTCTTCGAAACAAATCAAAACACTACTTGAGAGCTGGAAGTGTGGACTGGGAAGATGCTGATCACGAGATCCACCCAGCTGACTGGCGAGAAGAACAACATCTAATTGAAAGTTTGAGGACATGCAGAAGTAGAAACATTGGAGCGGTGGTACGCGGTGTACGAGATTCCTACCGCCAACACTTTTGCACACAAGGACAAGTTCCATGGCAAGATGCCAGAATTGCGTAATGATTTCATACAAACAGAGTTCATGTGCATCAAAATGAGACTGTGTGGCCTGTGTATGGTTAATGGATAAAATGAAGCTGAACGCGATTTGGTGCAGGGTTGACTTCAAAGTGATCAACTCTAATAGAATGTCAAGATTTCCTGGGCTTATGGATCAGTTGCAGTTTTCATGGCTAGATAGAAGAAATTGGGGGACAATAATAAATACAATTTATTTACATCAATTGTGTCTTGTTCAGTGTTGCTTACATCCGGCAGGGTACTTCTTGACCTGGCAGGGGTCTCTTGGTCTTTTAAGAACATCATCGCAGACATGAACCATGCACTTGACTCGTATAGTTCGTCACTGCCAGCTCCTGATCTTGAACTTTTCTCGATCTTTCGTAGCTCGTTTCTAAAGTTTGTTTGCAGATTGTTAAGCTTTTTTTCAGTTGTTCCATTGATCCTTGTTTTAAAAAATCCCTGATATTTCTTCAAAAGGGTGTTGTAGGATTCAGCTTTTTTAAACCAGTTGTGATAGTCCTCCGACTTGATTTTCCACAGTGCCGGCAATGTCTGATACACCTGAAACAGCTCTATTAAAATCTCTTTTCATTTTCTTTCTTTGAAGACATTATGATTTCTTTTTTTTATTTCTTGTCCTGTCGTCTTGGTTGTCAACTAAAAAAAAAAGAAATTTATTTGATCAAAATTTTGACACGAGCCCACAAATGAAAAAATAATTTGATAGCTCGTATAAAAAATTGGACAACTCATCAAAAAATATCAACTGAAGTTGATCCGCAAAAATTTGATTCAAAAATTTTTTTGACACACCCTACACACGATCAAATTTCTCAATAAAATTTTGATGTCAAAATTTTGAATCAAAATTTTGACGACTTTTTTTGTTCGTGTATGGGCCCCTTAATGCTAGCAAATGGGTCTTTGGTTTGTTTTGATTGCAAAGCTTAACAAAATCCAAGTTATCTCTATTGTCATGACAACATGCATATAAACGCAGTTTCTTATCTTTTAAAAATTTCAAATCGTACATTTTCTGCTTGCTTTGCGTAAGCTTCCGTTATTATTGTTCCGTTGGGGGTATATTTTGCGGAGAGAGGCATACGGATATCAGGACTTGTAAATTAGCATGGCTAAAAATAAAGTAAAACAATCCAGATTTTTCCAATCCTCACTCTGACTCCGCCGGGCACGAAAATGTGAGACTCTTGAATGGATCCTTATGTCAAATTGGTTAATCATTTGAACTTTATTTGTCCGGACCTATTTCGCCAGCTGATATCAGTATGGTATTATTTTTTTTAAGTTATTACACGCGTTAAGGTGATAGAGTTATACCATGAATTATCCTTCTTGTGAAATTGCCAGTTGTAATCTCGCGTTTAAACTTCGTGATTACAACTTGACAATTTCACTGGTAAGACAAAAATAATCTATATATATTATGTTTGTGAAAGTTCGTTACTTTGGTCGCCTAACAGGGGCGAAGGCTGACTTATTTGACAGGGTAATCAAAGTGAGATGGGACCAGATAGGGCCTGGAGATATCACACAAAAATCTTACTCGAGGCGGCAACACTGAGTTGTGAATGAAAACAAATCCTGAATTCATGTTGTATGCATGCTCAACCGCTAAAATAATCATGAAAGTATCTTAGTATCTCATTAAATATTTATTCCTACAAACATTAAGTTCATCTTTAGGTGTGAATACACAAGCACAAAGCAAATAAACAGAGATGTCAGTTCTGCGTGTAATACTAGAGAGTCTAAACTCTGGTAGAACAAGACAATTATCTTTTTTTTTAATTTCACATTTGGCTGTTTTTGTCTTGTGTTTCGTGGCTCGGAGCCTGTGTCATAATCGAGGTAACGATCTGATTATAGGACGATAAAAAGTCGAAGAAAAAAACAAGCACTTGCAGCAGTCAAGATAATATTAGGAGTTAGTTCCCCTCACATCTGTGAGGTAGACTCGACCAGTGTAATAGTTAGTTTACTTAATTAGTACTTGTGACTGCTTATAACTTTGGCTCGAAAGGGATGAACAGGGAATATGTGGTAACGAAACAGCTTTGAGTGTGGTGCAAAATGTTCCCTTCAAATCTTTTGGTAGACTCGTCTTGCCTCACTGTAAGCTTACTTTAATCAAAGCTTGCGACTGCTTATGGAGTGGCCCGAGAGGGGTGAACAGGCTATTTCTGTGACAATGAAACCGTTTTGAATGTCAGGCATACTGTTCATTGGTGATTGTGAGCGTCTTTCTACATTTAATTTATAAGGTTTACGTTTACGGGTGAATTTGGCTGCGACAATGTTTCAAAATTAGGAAGGGAAGCAGTGATTATTTGATTATAAAGACGCTTCGCCACTGTCGCCTAAAACTTCCCAACCACTTAATTTCCAAATTTGACCAAATTAACGGTGTTTCAGAATCGTTTAAAGGGTGCACAGTTTTATTGAGGTGTCTGAAGCCACTGTTGTTTAATTGTCAGTTTTCCTTTTGTTTCGTTTAGATGTAATCTTGGGAAAGTCCGTCTCCTAAAACGCCATTGTAAACAAGTGAAATGTCCATTCACTAACCGTGCGCACCTTTGAAACTCTGGAGTGTACAACCACGAAAGCGGAATAGAGAATCAATCTATACCTATATATCTAGACCTTCAAATTTTTTGCAACTCTCAAGATTTTTTGCTCCATTGAAGTAGAGTGTAAATATAGTAAGCCAATGACTTTCATTTGATGTTAATGCAGAGATCATTCCTGTCATCGAAAGGGGGGGGGGTCCAGCTAGTTTATTATATGGGTTGTGGTGGTAGATAAATAAATATATTATTTATTTAATTAATTAGTGAATTAATTAATTGCATTTATATAGGGCATTTCCACAAAGAAGTGCTCAATGCGCTGTACAATAATACAAAGAACATATGATGCGCACAGCAACTACAGTAATCCTCTTTCTCTTTCTCTTACTTTGTCTCTCTCTCTCTCTCTCTCTCTCTCTCTCTCTCTCTCTCTCTTTCTCTCTCTCTCTCTCTCTCTCTTTCTCTCTTTCTCTCTCTCTCTCTCTCTGTCTCTCTGTCTCTCTGTCTCTGTCTCTCCAGTATATCCTTGAGTAAAGACAATCCCACAAAGCTTACACATACACCCTCGCATTATTGATGAATTCACACCGTCATAAATTCTTACAGAACAGAACAGCATTAATAAACGATAATGAGAGAACATAATAGATACTGAGAGAACATAATAATATTTGTATTGGGAAGGTTGGAAGTTACAGGTTGAAGCTGGACTGAAACAAATGCATTTTAAGTGCTGATATAAATTTTGATAAAGTTGTAGACTCCCGTAGATGAGCTGGTAAAGCGTTCCACGGAGAGAGGGCGTGGTGTGAAAAAGTTCTCCCTCCGAGTCTCTGACTTTTGCTTTGGACTGGTCTGAAAAATCTTTTCGTTGCAGATCTTAAAGGCTGAGATTTATGCTACGAATTGGATAAGAGGATCCATTCATGAGTCTTTTAATATGAAAACAAAATGTCCATGCACGTCGCAGTCAGAGTGAGGATTGGAAAAAAATCTGGATTGTATTCTTTTTTGCGCTACCCGTATGTCTCCCTCCGCGAAATAAACCTCAAATAAAACAATAATAACGTAAGCATAGGCAAAGCAATGCCATCATCATCAATGCCGCGAAAACTGTCGTACGATTAGCCTGATTAGCCCTCCTAAACAACAGACTGAAGCCACAAGCAGAGTAAATCATCGGAGAAGAACAGGCAGGCTTCAGGACAGGGTGCAACCCAACTTAAAGAAATATTTAACCTGAGAACCATCATGGAAAAGTACCTCCTATACCAACAGGAGCTTCTCCACGTATTTGTGGACTTCAAAAAAGCTTTTAACAGGGTATGGCAGGAAGCGCTGTGGGCATCCATGAACTTATACAACATCAACGCCAAACCTGATTACACTCATAGAAAAGTTGTACAACAAAGCTACGAGCGCAGTCTTTTTCAACAACAACATTGGGGAATGGTTCCGAACAACAGTTGGAGTACACCAGGGTTGTCTGCTCTCATCAACTATTTTCAACATTTTCGTTGAGAGGATCATGACGGGTGCATTTGAAGATCACAAAGGAACAATCAGTATTGGGGGCAGAATGTTTTGCAGACGACATAGACGGCCTTGCGGGACAAGAACAAGAACTAGTCAGCTTAGTAGACCGTCTTGGAAAGACCTCCATAGACTACAGCATGGGAATCAATGCTGAGAACACCAAACTGATGTCTAACAACAGCAAGAACATCATAGTGGACATCCAGGTCTACAACCAGAGGCTTGAGACCGTACGCAGCTTCAAATATCTGGGTGGTGCAATAGTAACAGACGAAGGACCAAAACCATGCTTAAACGTCAGCATCAATGACCAAGTTGAAAATCATTTGGAACAACAAAAATATCACCATCAGATCAAAAAATGAGACAATTGCGTTACCTGGCCATGTCAGTATTTTTGTATGCGTGTGAAACCTGGACGTTGAACGCAGACCTTGAGAGAAGGATCAAAGCTGTGGACATGAGATGCTTCCAAAAATTCCTTGGCATCTCATACAAAGATCACACCACAAATGATGAAGTTAAACAGCGAATCAACAACGAAATCGGACCATATGCTGACCTTCTCACTCTGGTCAGGAAACGCAAACTTCTATATTTATGGACACATCACCCGTTCATCTGGCCTTTCCAAGATGATCCTGCAAGGCAGCGTCCAAGAAAAAAGGAGCAAAGACAGACCGGAGAAGAGTTTGGGAGGACAAAATCAAGGAATGGACAGGCCTGGAACTCAAAGACACGCTCGGGAAAGCTGAAGACCAGAAGGAGTGGAGGAAACTGGTGGCCAAATCTTCAAAAGCGCCCCGACGGACATCCTGACTACGGGATAGGTGAAAGTGAAGGCGGATTCAAAGCAAGGAGATGTCTTTGATTTTAAACTTTGCAACCAAAACAAACCAAAGGCTAGGAGTCGTTTGTAAGCATAGACTAGTGCATTGCAATAAAATACATCGCCACAATCGGACGTAATCCTGGTTCGCTATGGTGCGTGTCATTTGGCTGAATTTGGAACAAAATTAAGGGCAACGTAGAGAATTGTGCTTACCCTACGCTCTACCAGCCTATAGGAACAGTTGGAGACTGGAGTTTGCCACTTCCTTTAGGCGCCTATGGTGGGCGCGCTTTGCAAAGAAGTTTTTACAAGGGCAAGAGGGGAGGAGAGCTGCTGCAATAGCATTGCATGGTCTAGGAATACCATGATTCAAGTCTATACTTTGATTACAGAAGGTTAGCCTAAAAGATGAATAAATTGCGAGGAGCAATTTACGCAAATTTGTATATTTTCCGAGTGAGACATCATCAGCTTAGGCCTAGGCGTATATTTCACGTGTGAAATATAAGGATCCACGACACCCATAAGGGTATAAGTGGCGGATAAAAGTAAAGTAAGGATAGAAGTAAGAAATATAAGGATACATTTTACAAGGAGTGCAATGATAAAGCAACTCCAAGTAGGGTATAAATCACGATCTAACACCACAACTCATTCAATAAATTATTTGTATTTTACGTACGCATGTCCCCAACACTATTGTGTTGACGTTTTCAAAATTTGGCGCAAATTTAGTCTGTTGTTTTTATAGAGCAAGATTCTAGATCTAGATCTCTCGATATCCTAGATGTATTTGGAGCAAAGAATTCCCGACTGATTTGGAGTAGTTAGCAAGAACAGAAGGGCGGTTTGTGCTTTGCCGTGTGTATGCCTCAAAATTATCTGCTTATACTGTCTCCAGATCTAGATTCTCGATATCAAACCCTGTTTGGATGTGTGCTTCACAGTGTCGATGTGTACTTCAGGTCAAACTTCATTGTATTGACTTTTTCTAGATATATTTTGGTGCAGTGATGTCCCCAACACTTTGCGTTCTTTTAAACCAACAAAATGCTCACTTCGTTGTATCGACGTTTTCAAAATTTGGAGTGTATTTTTTGCGTAGCTTTTTATAGAGCAAGGCTCTCGATCTAGATCTCTATATCCTAGATGTATTTGGAGCATAGAGTTCAAGACTGATTTGGAGTAGTTAGCAAGAGGATGTCAATCTTGATCGAGGTCTGTTCTGAGTAAAGATGCCCAGGGAATTTTAGTTAATAATGTAAGAATTTACGTTCTAATAGTCAGAATCTGGAGGAAGATCTTGAGCGTGCTAGGTCAAGAAAGAATGGGTCAACGTTGGCCTTAGCGTGCAATGCACTGTCCTTTAGTGAAACTGAAGTTGATCGGAGATTACGGGCACATGACTGTGGTGAATTCAGCGTCGTCTTTTCACATTGCAATGCCATAAGATGGAGAGAAGAGAGGAACACATTCAGCTGTCAAAAAGTTATTTTACCTGTACCTATACGTGTACATAATATGAAGGGGTCATAGATTCTATAAGAATACATACAAAAAGGACGGAGTTCCAGATGGCGCACATCAGCAACGTTGTCTACACAGAGGTCTTACGGCAATGAATCAGCTACAAACATAATTCTTGAGATTTCCTGTCACTATATCACCATTCGTAGAATTGCTCTGTATATTGTAACAATAATAAATAGCATTTGTAAAAATAGCACATAATCCAGCTCTACGGCAAACTCTATGCACTTTGCGATATACTATTACCCGAGAAGACCATGGAACACTCGGAAACATTCTCAGCTTCCCGGGAAGCATACAGTGCAAGCAGCTGATAAATAATAATTCATCCAGTTCCAGATCTGTGGCAGACATCGATGATCGTGGTTCTCCGTTTTTTCCCTTTCCTTTTGCTCAGTTGCTCTTAAAAAGCTACGTTTCCCTGATCTTTCCTCGTAACCCATTTGTTTAGGTTCCCTAAGTGGCTTGCTCTGGGCCTACCCCTGCCTCGTTTGTTTTCAATTTCAGTAATAACAATAATATTACAAACAGCAGCAAAAAAGCAAATCAACAACAATAACCATACTAGTGATAGCGATCATGATAATAACAATGATAATATAATGATATAGTTTGATTTTTCTTATGTTAGCCCCATCCGTACATCGTGTTTTACTTTTGTGTCCATACGACTCGGACAACTCTGTGCCACCACTTTTCAGAAAGGAAATTTACTCGTTAATCCGATCAGCACGCTTTGCATAGCAGTGTGTCTTTTATATGATATCCACAATTGTTTTGGGAACAACGCATACATTGAAGACTATGTACGCGCATTAGAGGACAACCTGTTATGTGTTCAAAATGAATTTTCTGATCTTATCCATGTAGGTAAAACAAACGATGCTGTTGTGATGTTGAATAATTGTTTTAAAAGCGCAGCCGATTGTATGCAATCTACTGGTGTTAAAAGGTTCAATAAGTGTACATCCCAACCACTATGGTTTGATAATGTATGCTATTATGCAAAAGGGCAAAAATACAAAGAATTACGTGAAGTTTATATTTCGAACTCAAATGAAGCATCTGAAAACTACCTCGCTTTGAAAAAGAAATGTAAAAACCTCCGTAAGTTAAAAAAATCACAGTGCCTGAGTATACACAATTACAAACTCAAATTCTTATTCAGAATTGTTTGAAGCGCAATTCGAAAGATTTTTGGAAACAGGGGCATTAGTTTTCTAAATGTTCGTGGTGAATTATTCTCATTCATATTGAATAGAAGACTGCAACAATGGTGTGGCGTAGGTAACCTCATCCCTGAATCTCAGGCCGGTTTTAGATGAAACAACTCTACAATAGATCATATATTTTCACTCCAATTTTTAGTCCAAAATAATATCTATAAGCCTGGCAGAAGGTTCTATGTATGTTTTGTCGAATTTTTAAAATCATTTGACTGCGTTGACAGTAGACAAAAGCTTTGGACAGTATTGAGAAATCTTAATAATAATAATAATAATAACAATAATAATAATTATTATTATTATTATGTATTATTATTATTATTATTATTATTATTATTATTATTATTATTATTATTATTATTATTATAAAAACATTGACCTCGATAACAACTATCATCATCATCATCATCCTTATCATCATCATCATCATCATCCTCATCATCATCATCATCATCATCATCATCATCATCATCATCATCATCATCATTTTTTGTTGCATTGTATTTTCTTCTTCTTCTTTTTCTTCTTCTTCTTCTTTTTCTTCTTCTTCTTCTTATTATTATTATAATTATTATTATTATTATTATTATTAGTATTCTTCTTCTTATTATTATTATTATAATTATTATTATTATTATTATTATTAGTATTCTTATTATTATTATTATTATTATTGTTTCTATTATTATTATTATTATTGTTGTTGTTGTTATTATTACTATTACCATCATTATTATTATTATTACTATTAATATTATATTCTGATGTAATTATTTTATTTTTTTTTAATTTATTTTTATTATTATTATTATTATTATTGTTATTATTATTATTATTATTATTATTATTATTACAAGACATCTTTCCGCCTACCGCCGGGTACCCATTCCCACTTTGATGAAGTGAAGAAAATTCATACAACACTCCTCTAAAGGGGATACAATTTCGGCCTCTTGACAGGGTTCAAATCCATGACCCTTCAGTCACAAAGCACAGACTGCACCTCTGTTCTTGCTAACTACTCCAAATCAGTCTTGAATTCTGTACTCCAAATTATACATCTAGGATATGGAGAGATCTAGATCTAGAGTCTTGCTCTATAAAAAATACTACGCACCAAATACACGCCAAAATGTTGAAAACGTCAAAACAACGAAGTAAACATTTTGCGTGTCTAAACGAACTCAACGTGTTGGGGACATGACTACACCAAATAATAATACTAATAATGAAGATCATTTCTATAGCGCCCACTCCCGTGTAAACACAGCTTTAAGCGCTTTACATAAATGCATGTACGAACAATATTCATGCACACGACACACACACACACACACACACACACACACACACACACACACACACACACAAATACACACACTCATACACACACAAACACACACATATATACACATACATACACACAAACACACGCATACACACTCACGAACACATAACACGCACACATGTGCACACACATGTATGCCAAACACACACACACACACACACACACACACACACACACACACACACACGCACACACACACACACACACACACGCACACACACAGACACACATCTACTTGCTTATCACACTCACACGCTCACACATCGTCACGAAATGAGCATAAAATAATATATGTACACTGCAATTCACAAAATACATAAATGAATACATAGTCATTTATACAACATTGTATTAAACATGAATCTACTGACATAAAAAGGATGTCATTAAATGTGTCTTTAAAGATTTTTTGAAAATTTAGGCTCAGATGTTGTATGTCTCAAGGGTTGGGGAAGAGACTTCCAAACTGGCGGAGCAAAGTGGGCGAACGATCTTTCAGCTAATTTTTTACCCCCTTTTCTAGGAACTCTTAAAAGATACTGATCGCCTGATCTTAGTGATCTAGATGGAACATAAATCTGGATGAGATCACTAAGATATGAGGGAGCTTTGTTATTGACACATTTATGACATAATATTGCAATTTTATATGACATTCTAGCTGACACGGGAAGCCAATGAAACGTTCTTAACATGGGAGTAATGTGATCCCTCTTCTTTTTCTTTAGTACAAGCCTAGCAGCATGATTTTGAAAACTTTGTAACTTGCGAAGAGAGGTATTTGATAAGTTGGCTAGTAAAGCATTGCAATAATCGATGCGTGAAAACAAGAAAGATGACACGAGTGTTTTCAACGAGTGTTCATTCAAAAACATAGACATGTGACCAATTCTACGCAATTCACAAAATAAAATGGTACATAAATAATTGATATGATGTTCCATTGACAATTTTGAATCAAAATACACTCCAAGATTGTTTGCTTTATTAGTAAAATACAGTTTTTCATTTTCAGTGCAAATGTGGTCAACGTCTACGGGGATATGACTTTTCTTTGGGTTACATAACAGAATTTCAGTTTTATTCTCATTAAGCTGGAGCTTATTATCAACCATCCACTTTTTGATGTCATCAATGCACAGACCCATCGTAGTAAGCAAGGTTTCAACATCTGATGGTGGAACAGATTTATATAACTGTGTATCGTCAGCGTACATGCGATAATTCATATTGTGCTTTCTAACCACAGCTCTAAGCGGCTGCGTATATAACGTATACAAGATTGGACCAAATACGGAACCTCGAGGCACTCCAAAGTCTAGCTTAAAAATTGACGAAAGAGAGTCGTGCACAACCACAGATTGTGTACGGCCAGTCAGGTAGAACCTAAACTAGTCAAGAACCCTGCCAGAGAGGCCAAACGTGTTGAGCAATCGTTCAATCAGAATAGTGTGATCTATAGTGTCAAAGGCAGCACTTAGATCAAGAAGAGAAAGAATTGATATTTTGTTCTCATCCGCCTCACACAAGAAGCAAGAGGTCGTTGTATATTTTCAATAGCGCAGTTTCTGTGTTATGAAATTGCCGATAGGCAGATTAATATAATTCATATTAATTGTTTTCTTTTAAATGATTCTTCAATTTAACCAAAACTACTTTCTCCAAGATTTTTGATAAACAGAGAAGGTTGGAAACAGGTCTGAAATTCTTGAGCTCCTCCGGGGTAAGATTTGATTTTTTTTAGAAGGGGAATAACTAAAGCATGCTTAAAGAGCGATGGTACTACTCCAGACTGAAGAGACTCATTAATGATAGTAGTTATAAATCCAATGACACTATCAAGATGTGTGATGAGCAGTTGTGTTGGAATGGGATCAAGACTACATGTTTTATGGGGTGATGACATTATGATTGATCTTACATCTTCTTGTGTTACACGTACAAATTCGTTAAAGATTATCCCAGAAAATGTTTCAAAATTTCTAATTGTGGATATCTTGTCTCTAAAGTATTGACCAAAAACATCAGGAAGGTCACTTTTATGTACATTCGTGGGATACTTGTTGCTGGCCGGATCTTTCTTACCAGACAACTGATTTGTCAACCAAATTAAAGCTTTAGAGGCGGTACATTCATTAATTTTTCCGTTATAGTACATACATTTCGCAGATGTTATTAACGATTTCATTATAATATTGTAACAGTGTCTATATATGTCCTCATGAATTTTCAGCTTTGTTGATCTCCAGCGCCTTTCTGCTCGTCTACGTTCCATTATAGATTGTTTAATTTCCAAGGTCATCCACGGGGCAGAAGGTCGATCAGTCACTGTTCTGGATTTGACTGGTGTATGTTTGTTTAGTAGTTCACACATCTTGGAGTTGAAAATGTCTATCTTCTCGGAGGTTGAACCGCCTATGGATTTTAGAAGCTGACGAATGTCCGCTCCAAACTTTTCATATGTACCTAGAAAAAGTCAATACAATGAAGTTTGGCCTGAAGTAGATCTATCCTTCAACACTGCGAAGCACACGCCCAAACAGAGTTGGATATCGAGATTCTAGATCTGGAAACAGTAGAAGTAGCTGTTTCACACTCAGGGCAAAGCACGAATTTAAACAGAAGTAGCTCCCAGTAAAATATGAAACTAGCTGGGCCCCCTTTAGATGAAAGGAATGATCGGTGCATTAACATCAACTGAAAGTCATTGACCTACTATAGTTACACTATATATACTACTGGAATGAAAAAACAAATCTTGAGAGAAGCAAAAAATTAGGTCTAGATCTAGATCTAGATCTATGCTCTCAAAACAAAATGCGCCTCGCAAAATATCCCGTCCGCCTTCCGTACCGGATTTTCTAAAATTACAGAGACAGAAGCGTCGGCCTACAAAAGCGATAGGCGAAATAAAGAAATTTAGTTTTTAGCAGTAAAACTGTCTCAAAACTGTTTTAAAAAAAAAAAAAATATTTAAAAAACCGAAGGGCGTCATGATCTAGAGAATATTTTATAGAATCTTTAGGCGAAAACTGCTTGTCGATCGATGAAGCCATTAAAAAGCCTTTTGAATAGCAAAATTCGGCCACCACAAATAGATAATAGATAACTGGCTAATGACAGTGTGAAAACATCTAAGAGCTTCGATTTACAGAAAAAAACATCAAATCTGAAAAATCAAAAGGTAGTTTTCGAACTTTGAAAATATGCCCACGTAGATCTAACCCTTTGTGGCAATTCTTAACTGAATCATATTTTTGTAAATGTTACGGACACCTGTGTAAAAAATGTATACTCACCTCACTAACCGGCTTAGCTTCATTATAATAAGATTATTATTATTATTCCTCTTCTTCTTTCGTTTTAATAGTCTTTTAAAACACACATCTCAACATTCAAGTGTCTACGTGCAAAGACAACTATTTCAGTTTTGAGATACGGACCCCATCTCCTTTCATCTTCACCTGGGTTTACTGTCAGCAGCGTCTACCTTCGTCACTGTTTTCTTCACAACCTTTATCAGTTAATGGAAACTCGTTATTATGGTACACACACAACGCACGCGCACGCTCAGACAGACAGACAGACAGACAGACAGACAGACAGACAGACAGACAGACTTAAAATACATACCTACATACATACATACATACATACATACATACATACATACATACATACATACATACGTACATACGTACGTACGTACATACATACATACATACATACATACATACATACATACATACATACATACATACATACATACATACATACATACATACATACATACATACGTACATATGTACATACGTTCATACATACGTACATACATACATGCATGCATACATACATGCATGCAGACAGACAGACAGACAGACAGACAAACAGACAGACAGAAGAGGGCGCCACCGAATTTTGAGGACACTTTTCTAATCGACTCAAAAAGAGGGGAAGACTATCTTAAATGTTATGTACAATTTTTCGTCGCAGCACAGATCGTTCGTGTACAACAAAATGGTTCAGTCAGCCAAAAAAGTGTACACGAAAGTTCAGAAGACGTCTCAGAAAAACAGCAATAGCCCTCCCTTGCGCGTACAGATCGACTGCAGCAGCTGTTCATCGGTTGAAATTCAGCTGCTCGGGTTCGCTCGGTGCTGAAATTTGGTTGTTGTTTTATGTTGTTTGTTTATTTTTAAGCTATCTCTCGTCTCTCATTCTAAAGCCAAATTAAACGATGAAAGCAGTCGCCCCTTCCTCCCGAAATGGGGCTTTTTGTTAGCGTAATCATTTTAAAAAGGTGTTCTCCCGAAATGTGAATTCCAATTTATTGCAAAACTAGTTAATCTAATTTCACTTTGCTTTCTATTCACAGCAGTAAGGTAACTTTTCGCAAAGTGAACGCTTTTTCGAAAAGGTCGCCGCTGGATTTTGAAGACACAAAGAGTGGAGTGGATCATCTTGTAATATACGATCTTTGGTAGCAGGTGAATTCGTTCAAATTTTTAAAAAGTCCAATTGAGTCCATGTTTTGAGACCCAAAGTCCAAAGCTCTATAAAAAATGCCCCTGTCGTCATCACTCAAATACAGTTTAATGCTACGTGTGGTTAAGGCTTACAGTGTTCTTGCCTCTCATGATTCTTGATAGGAAAAACACAACAACAACTCTTGTTTTTTGTCTCTGTTGTGAAAAGTATCCAAACGAACTTAAACAGCTTACGACACCTACGAAGGAAAGTAAAAACTGCAGAGAAATAATATGTTCCCAAAGAGGATAAATGAATAGTAGGCCGCTGTTTACAACATCTTTGATATGTTCCAGAACTATAAAGTAAATATGCATGTTCTTAACCTCCGATGGATGTGCACAAAAAAACCACCTATGCTGGGGAAAGGTACCTTTTCACATCAGCATAACAAAGATTGAAAAAAAATAGTGCCAAGACAAAACAGGGTGGTTGAGTGTTTAAAATTTCAAGGCTCAAAGTAAATGAAATCAAAAGCTATCAACATAATCTATAATGTTTTTAAATCGGACGAAGTAGTAGAAGTGGCAGCAGCAAAGGCAGCAGTAGCAGCAGCAGTAACAGTAGTAGTGGTAGCAGTAGTAGTAACAGTAGTGATAGTAGCAGTAGTAGTAGCAGTAGCAGTAGTAGCAGTAGTAGTAGTAGTAGTAGTAGTAGTAGCAGCAGCAGCAGCAGCAGCAGCAGCAGCAGCAGCAGCGGCGGCAGCAGAAACAGCAGCAGTAACAGCAGCAGCAGTAGTAGTAGTAGTAGTAGTAGTAGTAGTAGTAGTAGTAGTAGTAGTAGTAGTAGTAGTAGTAGTAGTAGTACTGTAGTAGTAGTAGTAGTAGTAGTAGTAGTAGTAGTAGTAGTAGCAGTAGTAGTAACAGTAGTGATAGTAGCAGTAGTAGTAGCAGTAGCAGTAGTAGCAGTAGTAGTAGTAGTAGTAGCAGCAGCAGCAGCAGCAGCAGCAGCAGCAGCAGCGGCAGCAGCAGCGGCAGCAGAAACAGCAGCAGTAACAGCAGCAGCAGTAGTAGTAGTAGTAGTAGTAGTAGTAGTAGTAGTAGTAGTAGTAGTAGTAGTAGTAG
>NW_004797754.1:147133-149099 GCF_000002075.1 Aplysia californica
GTGTAGTAGTAGTAGTAGTAGTAGTAGTAGTAGTAGTAGTAGTAGTAGTAGTAGTAGTAGTAGTAGTAGTAGTAATAGTAGTAGTAGAAGTAGTTGTTGTTGTTGTTGTTGATGATGTTGTTGTAGAAGAAGGAGGAGGAGGAGGAGGACGACGACGACGACGAACAATAGCAGCAACAGTGCAGTGGTCATCATTATCAAGTGCCATATTTGCGGCGGACATCGGCGATCGGGGTTCTCCTTTCATTCCCTTGCTCGGATGCTCATAAAAAGCTACTTTACCCTTATCTTTCGCTGTTACCCATCTGTTTTGGTTCTCTGCCAGGGAGAGCTAGATGTTCAAAACCTTTATGTCTCTTCAGTTGTCCCAAAAACTGCATTTGTATTTTCCTGATTGTTTTTAACAGTGTGCGTCCCACATGGGCTTCATCGAGTACTGCCTCATTTGACGTCTTCTCCTTCTACGATATTCTCAGCAGTCTCCTAAGAAACCACATCTCTATTTGATTTTCACTGTCTTTAGTGATTGTCCAGCATTCACAGCCATATATTCATTGATAGTTGAGTGCAATAGGCAATGCCATCTAGATGTGTTCTGAGCGTGTGAGTCAATGGTTGCACCTTCAGCACTCCTGGGCTTTTGAGTTCTTTACATGCTTTACGCAAACTCTGCTGAAAACAATGAATAATATAGCAAATTTAATAACTATCTAAGTCGAACCTGTCCTTGGTGACCATCCATTGTCGTGGAGAAACGAAGTCATCTTAGACCGGTGGTGCTCTTGGACAATAATTATTTTTTGATGCAAAGGGTGAAATGGGCTGTGGATTGGGGTACCAGTGTACGTCTTCGACACGTGGTCGTTAAATCATGCTCTATTGAAAGGTCAAACCTGTCCCAGACAAACACCCACTGTCGAGTTATATTATCCTGTTGGTTCACCTGGGCAGTGTCATTCTAATATTAAGATATGGGGGTTCTCGTGGTCTAGAGGTTTGGTGATCGCCTGTCATTCGACAGGTCTTGGGTTCGAAACCTGACATCTTTGGACACATTTCTGCTGTAAAATGTACTCCTTCCTCTCCTTTGCTGCTCTCTAACCGTCTTCTGTCGTCTTCTTTCGTCTCCACTCTCTGCCCCCTCACTCCCCCCCTTCCGCTTTGCCCCCATCTCTGGGTTCCTGAATTTGTATACTGCGTTTCTACTTCCACTCCTTGCCTCCTTCTTGCTGCTGTCTTTCAGCCACACCCCTGATCTTAGTGTAGGTAAGATCTAAGACCTAGCCTCCTCGCATACGGGCAAAAAATCTCGGAGGTCCCGTGTGCAATTTGCGCACTTTAAAGATCCCTTGGTGATCCTAAAAGCGATAGAGTTGGCTTCGGCCACCACCCGGACAAATTTCAAAAATATTTCCAACCAAAACTGAAAATGCTTATTGTGTCGTGTGCGATCATATGCCTTTGCGCAGTTGCGAGCGCTGCAAAACCCTTACCAAAAAAAAAAGATATAAAGGAGGAAATGAGAAAAGATGCGACTGAACAGATGGTTGTCTCGGATAGAAGGTCGTTAGAGCAGGTACTTTTATTTTATTTCTGCTTGATATGGATACATTATTGACCAGTTCAACTTACCTCCTGGATCTCATCACGTTGCATTGCACTTCTTTAAGATTACAAAGTGCTACCTCATATGTTTGGTCGTTTTGAGCTACTAAAACTGTGTGGTCAAAAATCAAATGTTCTATCTGCTCTATCAAAATCGTAAGAATATTCGGAGTCGTCATCAAGATATTCAAAGAATTGCATTTGGAAAAGCTAGACATATTGAGAACCTCAAAACTTTAGACGTCAAATTTCTCAAAATAAGGTAATGAGCAGATATGCAAAGTGATATTTAATATTACTGGGACAGGGGGGCGGTGGGGGATCTTTTTGCTGTTGCTTTGTTGTTGTTGTTGTTGTTGTT
>NW_004797754.1:152308-153851 GCF_000002075.1 Aplysia californica
GGGGAGGGGGCGGGACAGAGTGCGGAGTATTAAACATTTGCATTGCATAAATTAAACACAGAAAAAAAGAAGGAAGAAAAAAGAGAAAAAAGAGGGAGAAAAAAAAAGATGAAAAAACTGACCCACATGTGACACAAAGAAAATTCGCAGGTTTATAAACGTCAAAGTACTTGGGGTAGGGGTGGAGGTGTTCTAGTGGGTCGGAAGTGGAAGGGGGCGAAGGACCGAGCCATTTTCGAAAATGTATCAATACTCTTGGGGATTTGTGTGGTGTTTCTAATAGGCGGGCATACAATATTAGTAATACGGCCAGCGTACTAAGTCAACTGATGTGGGATAATTTAATCCATGTCTCCATCTGCTCGTCTAAATTTCCGTCCCTTTATTTTTAAATGTAGGTGATTTTACAGCACCATCGACATAATCTAGACCATTTAGGAGGCGGGCTTCCGACCTGCCTCCGAGGGTCAACCAGGGCTGAGAGGGATACAACATTCCAGCAGAAAGACCGAGATACTCGAAAGCAGTTTCTCCCCATTCGGGAATCGAACCCCGGTCTCCTGCATGAGCCAGCAAAGTGCTACAGCACAGACGCCAGTTCACTGTACCCATTAGATCTGAAGATAGTTGAGCGGATAGTGACCCAAAACACAGTTCATGTACATGCATATATTGTTTCATGTTGTAGGCTTGAAGACTTGACCAATCGCTGGGGCTTACAAAAATCATGACAAACATTTATTTTACAGTGGATGTACATGCAGATGATGACGTAAAGACTAAAAAAGTTCCTAGTCTTTGGACTTTAAGTAAACGTCCATCCACTATGGGACAAGGATGATGGAGAAAAGGGGTTTGGGAGAGGGGGGTGAGCTGGTTCCAGTCTCATTTATAAATACGACATGTATTGTTACATATAGCAACACTGCATTGTTGGATACATTTGTAAGAAAAGCATAACGATTATTGATCAGTATTTATCTTATATAAGCCAGGCTGGCACGGCTTCTTGCACAAGGGGGTACGCTTTCGTGAAAAGGCGATGTTTTTTGTGTTGTTGATTTTTTTGGTTGCTTTTTCGGGGGGGGGGGGGGGTTCTTTTTTGTCCGTGCATGGTAACTTCTAAAGCCTTCTGAAAAGGCAACCCAACAATATGATTCGGATTCACAATGCATTTACATCAACAGCAATAATCGCATTACATTGCCAATAGTAATATTTCAAATATAATATCAAATACGCAATGTTATAACTATAAGAGAAATAAAAGGCATGCAGTAACAATGAGTTTAAAGCGAGAGCATAATCCCACAACAACATGTTAGCAAAACAGGACAATAATCACGAATAACACATTAGACTAACATTGGCAAGAACGACGATTGCAACAGCACTGTAAGAACAACACGAATAAATTAATACCACAGCCTCGAAAGTCACTAAAGACAAATACAGATAGCAAATAAATAAAAAGACATGGAAGGGAAGATGAATAAAGATCAAGGGAGGGAGGGCGGGAGAGAGAGAGAGAGAGAGAGAGAGA
>NW_004797754.1:155260-165869 GCF_000002075.1 Aplysia californica
CATCTCTCTCCCACCTCCCTTCAAAGATCAATCGACAATACTGTAGTATGACTTTCTTAGGCCCAGCTAAATCTCGATTTAGATAAAGGGGTTTGAGGTGGGGAGGGGGGGGGGTGTTGCTTCGATCCCGACTACCAGGGCCAAGTCGAGTTTAAATGTGATACTGTCTTTAAGAAGACAGACATTCAAAAAATTAGTTCCCCTCCTCAGAACTGAGCTCATATCTTCTGTGAGCAGCGGGGGGGAAAATTCAATTCAGCTTTTACACAAAAGATGCAAGTCCACTGTGCAGATTTCGGTGGATATAATATTAGGGTGAAAAGAGATGAATAAATGCCTGTAGCAGCTATACCGTTCCCTTCTGAAGGTGTCTAAAGGGCTGAAATAAAGGCCCATAGGGTTGGAAAGGAAAAACGTCTTTGATAGTTTCATGAGATCCAAGATTTCCCTTCTCTGAAAAAAATGAGTTAATTGAGTGTGGAGCCCTGAAAATTACCCAATAACCAAATCGAAAGAGCGAATCGTTGGGGATAAGAATCAGGGCCACCCAAACCACAGTCCAACACGGTACCGATTGTGACTTCAGGTAGAATATCTTTGTGCCAGAAAAGGTGGTCTACTTTGCAATCTTTTAAGTCACATTAATTATTCAGGTTCACCTTTGCAGGAAATAGATGCGTTAAGTATCTGTGTCTCAATATTTCGTTGGTTTCTTTTTTTGGAGGGGTGGAAGGGGGGGAGATGTTTTTTGTTTATTTGTCGCTGCGCTGGGTTTCTTCGTAGGGTGAGTGTGGGGAGAGGGGGTTGTGACCAGTAATACCAGCACAGACAGGATTTCTTTCAAAAGAGACTTTCTTTAACAATGTACAGATGTCTCTTTTGGACTAAAGATCTTATCTTCCAGTTTGACTTGTCTTTTTCGTGCTATCTACACGACTGTCCGTATGAGGAACCGCGGGTGTTTTGTGAGTTTGTGTAGTGTCGAAGCCAGAGTCTCCCCCACTGCTCGTTTCTTCTAAATCCACCAACTTCAAGTCTCCGTTGTGAGACCACGAATTTCTGTTTCGCAGTTCTTTCTTGACTTGATTTTTTATTTTCAAATTCCGAGGCAATATCTTTGTCCCCAGGGGTGACGTCAAAGGGGGAATGGTCTGCTCCACTCCAAGGAGGGATTCCGATGCAGTGTGGGGTGAACAATGATACATGAGGGAGTAGAGACTCCTTCTGGCTGGCTGCTCATCCTCGTCTTCCGAGCTGGGTGAGACACTGTCTGCTTCTCCCGGAGTACAAACGACATTATTATCGATTCTGTTCTCTTTGCCATCACAGTTCATCCCTCCAGGCTTGGCCTCGTTCACCAACACGTGCCGCGCCACTCCTGGCCTCTGAATCGCCGGGGATCTGTTTGTGTCCGTAAGAACTTTGGAAATGTTTACATTACTCGAGATACCAGGGGTAGACGGACCAGCTTGAGCGTGTGAACATTTGTACGATGTCACGTTCTCACATGAGGACAGCGCAAGGGTAGAAATCGTTTCCGTGGAGACGGGATGTTGTTTTTGAGATACAAGATCTGCACAACTCCCCAATGTCGTCGTTGTCGTCAGAGAAGGTTCTATGGCGTCCAAAAGCGGCTGCAAACTTCCACCTCTGTTCTCGAAGACTGCAGACGCCCGCTGGAGTGAGTGGATGCCGTTCTCCAAACGTTTGTAGACCGGGGAGGAAGGCGGGGAAGGAATGATGGAAGCTGGCCGAGGCAGCAACACGACTGGGGGTCTGGCTCGAACGATTGTCAGGTCGTCTGACCGCTTGGTCACACCAGTGACGTCAGCATCTAGACTAGTCACCACGCCTGAGGTACGCTTCATGCGGAACATCTGTCGGAAATGCTTCCTGAACGGTCTGCTGAACAAGCAGTAGACGATAGGATTGAGAGCATTGGCTCCAAAAGAGAAAAGCAATGCAATTGTCCCGCGGTCTATGACGTCTCCCAAAGGAACTTGCCCGTCGTTAAAGTCTTCCGCCAGATGATACAGATGCATTGGGAGCCATCCGATAGCAAAGACGACTGTGATAGCAAACACAATGATTGTAACACGCTTCCTTTCACGCATACCCAGAACGCCGACGTGAGGTCTTCCGGAAGTGGATCCAGCCTGGTGTCCAGGACGCCTGCTGGTCCACAATTTGAGGCCAATGCGGAAGTGACAAAAAGCCAGGATCAGCTGTGGGATGAGGTACAGAATGACAAAGTTGGAGGCTGTGTCAATTTGCTTGAGCCGTAGATCGTTGTTCCGTCCACAGAGAGTTATGACGCCACTGGTGTCGAAGGCGGTCACCTCCTGGAAGAGCAGGCTCCTGGGCACCATGATGGCCAGGGAGACAAGCCAGACAATGAGAATGACAATGCATGCCACCTTGGGCGTCCTGAAATGTCATAAAAAGAGAAACAACTTTACACTATTTGCTGCAGTGCTCAGATTGATTCAGCAACGACCTAGAGAAGAAAACAGAAGCCCACTGCTGTCTGTGGTGTAGCGGTTCGACGTTTTGCAAGAGACCAGTGGGGGGGGAATTTTATCGAGTATATCGGTCTTTCTGCTGTTATGTTGTATCCCTCTCACCCCGGGTTGACCGTAATAGGTATCCCCGATTATTTTAATTGTGTCAGTGGGGACGTAAAAACACCAATATTTAATATTTTAAAACAATAGCACTGAGATTACAAACTACAACAATGTGATACAGAACCAGACAAACAATTTCAAATAACAGTGCACTTCCGTTGCTAAGATTCATTAACATTTCTTTCATTTGTTGTTTAATGCCTTCCTTAATATAACTAACCACAGAGGTCTGTTGTCTAAAAGCTATGGCCAGCCAGCTGTTCAGATGCACTAAGCCTAAAAGTTTTATTTTTAATTATTGCTTTTTTCTGTGGCTTCAGTTACTTGTGCTCAGGATAAGATATATATTTTGTCAAAATGCAATTGCTTGATTATCTTTTAAAAACAAAAGACAAATACTTAAAGGTAAGTACTGTACTGTTGTTAAGAGAATGAAACAGTTTGTTCTCTCTTCTTACAAACATTGATAACTGATCTCAACATTGCTTGATAGTCTTTGTTTGTTTTTCCACAACTTGCTGCCATGTTGAAGGCAAACTTGGCGTTCACAGAATGCCACAACACCACCATCAAACAGCATCATCATCATCCTCATCACCACCACCTTCAACAACAAGAACAAACACAAAAACAACAACAACAACAAAAACAACAACAAAACACAAACAAGCGTTACCTACATAAAATACCAATGTCAGAACAAAAGGGTTAAGACTGAAAAATCTGGCTGTGTGTGTGTGTGTGTGTGTGTGTGTGTGTGTGTGTGTGTGTGTGTGTGTGTGTGTGTGTGTCTACTGTCTGTGGATCCTGCTGACCTACCTGAGAGAACGCGACCTCACGGGGTAAATGACGGCAATGTAGCGGTCAAGGAGACTGGCTGCAACCAGCGTCAAAACACTGACCGACTTGCTGACTCCCATTACATAATTCTCCACTTTACCTGGGGACAGACGACAAAACAGTACGTTAGTTAGTTAGTTTGTTTGTTTTTTTGTTTGTTTGTTTGTTTGTTTGTTTGTTTGTTTGTTTGTTTGTTTGCTTATTTTGTATAGAAAGAAGTACATTGACGCGATGAAGGCAATTCAGTAGTAGGAAAAAGCGTTGGGGTAGACAGAATGAAACAGCAAGGGGGAAAGAAGAAAAGTATTAACCGCAATGGATGTCCTCCAAGGACGTTTTGTTGCGCTTTGTTCTGTTCGTCGGGAGTTTTTTTGTTTTTGTTTTTGTTTTGGGGTTTTTTTTAGTAGGGGAGGGGAAGGGGGTTAACATGTGAGTTATTTGGTCGGTTGTTTGATTAGCAGGTAAATAGGTAGATGTTTTGTTTTGTGCTAGTAAAGACATTATAAACACAAGTGGAGGACATAGCGAAGGATAAAAGAAGGAAAGAACGTGCATATCATAAGTCTATGCCTGAGTACAACTATTAGCTACCTATATTGTGCTTTTAACATCAGACGGTTTGCATCTAGCATTTACACAAACACACATTAAAACACACACACATACACATACACACACGCACACACAAACACACACACACACATATACACACACACATACACACACACACACACACACACACACACGTATCTACTTCGTGCTGACCTCAACCTTCCTTTCTTCCAACTTACAAAAGACTATGCTTTTTCCCATTCCTCTCAAATCATATTTTTTTTAATCAAAAATTATGTTTAATTCTCTTAACACGTAGATGCAATCGAGGAAATTGGGAAACATTGCACAAACGCATGAACAAAACCGAAGAAAATACAACCTCGAAAAAAAATAATAACCTAAAAAGTGAAGAAGGGACGCACACACACACACACACACACACACACACGCACACACACACACACACACACACACACACACACACACACACACACACACACACACACACACACACACACACACACATAAGCGCGCGCAACTGGCGTCTGTGGAGTAGCGGTCACAGGACCTGAGTTCGATTTTCGTGTGAGGAAAATTTTCCTCCAGTATCTCGTTCTTTCTGCGGAGACAATGTCTCCCTCTCAATCCGGGTTGAGCCTGACTGGCAGATTTGAAGCCCGTGTCGTAGATGATCTAATTTATTTTTTTTTTATAGTAGAGGGTTTTACGGTGCTCGAAACTGCATAAGGTCATGAGCGCGCGGGACACACCTAATACTTTTAGTTGGTAGGAAATTTTGAATTTTGCCCGGGTGGCCACCGAAGCCTACTCTTATCGATTTTAGACCACCAGGGGATCTTTAACGTGTGCAACTTGCACACGAGTCCTCCGAGATTTTTCGCCCTTGTCCAAGATGGCTAGGTGTAGATCTTTCCTGCCAGAAGATCAGGGGTGTGGCAGAAAGAAAGCTGTAAGAAGGAGTCAAGGAGTAGCAGTAGAAAGGCTGCAGAAAGAGTCAGGAGCCCAGAGGAGGGGGCAAAGGAGGTGAGGGGGTGGTGGCAGAAAGAGGAGACGAAAGCAGACGACAGAATATTGCTAGAGAGCAGGAAAGGGGGTGAACGGAGACAATAGTAGAGAAGAAATGTTTTCGGTCGCTACACGGATTCGAACCTGGTACCTTTGAATGTGAGGTCAACACTTAACTTCTAGGCCACGAGAGCCCCCAGATGATCTAAAGTACATCGATGGGGGGCGTAAAACTTCTAGTATACATTTAAATGCACACTGATGTACACTTTACATACACTGTATACAATCTATACAACTGTTCTTGTCACGTAATATCCTTTTTCACGCTGCCTTGATGTCCTTACTTGGATTCTAAATGTATGATGTTCTTAAAATTTAGCCCTGTTGTTGCTCTGCATCGTTCTGATTTCTATGCTCCTGTTCTTAACTATATTGTTCTTTACTCTTGGGCTGTACTCTGTGTGTGTGTGTATGTGTGTGTGTGTGTGTGTGTGTGTGTGTGTGTGTGTGTGTGTGTGTGTGTGTGTGTGTGCGCGAGAGAGACACACATAGAGAGTGAGAGAGAGAGGGGGGGGAGGGGGCAGGACGGAGGGGAGGAGGGCGATTATGTATAACGCTTGCAATGAGAAAAGAAGTTGCTCCTGGCGTAGCTTTTTAACCTTGGTGGCATTCACATGGATTTTAGGAAGACAGCTAAGACAATGTTTGGAATGTAAACGCACCCTTAACCTTTGTACTGACAGCGACCTTGTCGGTACAGAGGGGCAAACAGTGAAGAAACGAAACTGTTTCGGAAATACAGGGATTTGGAAAGGAGGCAGGCGGCGAGCATTCTTCAATGTTCTGTGGTCTCTTTCATCGTAGTCGAGAATGCATGCTATATGCTAGAGTTTCTGTGAGATTGTTTTTGTTCATCAGGGTGTTCTAACCTATACTCGGTAGTGCTGGGCGGCTAGGTTCCCGATTATTGAAAGCTTGGAATCGTAGGAATCGACTTCGAACCCAATTACTTACTTTCTAATAATGTGGTTTCTTCTGGTGGTTACCTGGTTGGCTCCGAACATCTTCAGGATTTAGGATAACCTTGATTTCGGAACACTACAAGGAATCAAATTATTTTTTTTTTAATTTAAAAAAAAAGGGGGGGGGGGAATGTAATGACTTAAGTTACTGGTAACAGTTGGTTTATGTACAAAGGAGTCGGAACCTTTCCTCCGTCGCATTAATCATGGGAATCGGTTCCGGAATTGATTCTTCGCCCAGCTCTAATTACTCGGCAAGTCTTATCGCAGAGTGGCGATAAAGCATTGAAGCCACCAATGGAATTTATAGAGCTAACCAGAACCAAGCAGTTTAACGATACAAGGATGTAGCGGAAATAATCATATATTATTATGACCGACAGTGGTAGACTAAAGGCCGTGTTGTTGCACCAAATCATGTGTATCTGTGTTGCTGCCTGTCCTTTTAGGTTTCAGATGCAGAAAGCAGGAATTGAAAAATCTGTATGAATAGAGAACTAAATACTTAAAGCACCCCCACCCCTCCTTTCCAAATACCTTGTCTTCTTCAAGCGTTGCTGAATTTCAGAATAAGTGTCTCTTTTGCTTCTCATACAATGACCACGTCACAAATGAGAACGTGCTCGGTACAGTGAAACAACACATGAGTAACTAAGATGACTTGCTGTCTACTGTGAAGTGAAAAAAACGGAATTGTTATGGCTATGTAACAAGATTATGTGGCCTTTTCAAAAACCATTCTTTGGGTAACTGTGCAGGAGAGGAAAAGGAGAGGAAGACAAAGGAAGAGGTGGACTGACACCATTTTGGGGTGGACAAGAAATCCTTCTCCCAAACTCAGGCGCTCGCAAAAAACTGACATAAGGACACTACCCTCATCCCCCCCTCCCCCCCCCCCCCCCAAAAGCGTGCCCGACATGGGAAAGATGTTTTCTTTTTTTTTATAAACAGGCAGCCACTGTCACCCCTTCCAGTTGGTTAATCTGGGAGACAGCATCCAATTACAATGATGGAGATAACAAACAATTGAAAGGAGGGGGGGGTGGGGCTGGTTGTGCCTTAAATTAAACAAGCTAAACGTTTAGACCCAAAGATGTCCTGTCTCCTTCGAGTGTTGAATTCTTTAAAATGTTGCGTTCTGCGTGTACTATTGGCGTAGTAATTTAGTGGTTATTTTAGACAGGTTTCATCTATTTACGCAATTATTGGGCTGCACATTGTGTGCGGGGGGGGGGGGGGGGGCGGGGATTTGTAGGAAAAAAATATGGTATTAAGATCACCAGTTTTTCCTTTGCCATCTTCAATGTCTTCTCCTCGTGGAAATCGAGCTCACATCTTTTTGCTTGCAAGCACGAAGAAGACCCCTACCCAGAGCCTCTATAACGTCGGACATGATAGGGAGAACACACATGACGGTTATTTGACAATGCTAGAAGTCAGGTAGTTTTGGGGAACTTCAGTAACTTCCTCAAATTTAGATCTATACTGATATTGCCATTTATTTTTCCTTTACCTGAAGCCTTAACAGGCCAAAAATAACAAGCTAACTGCTGTGAAATATTACAAATTTGTGTTTCTGATTTGTGTTTTTGCTTTAGTTTAGGTAAGTGTTTTACAGCGCTCGCAACTGCATAAGGGATTCTGCTTTGTGTATGGTCGTTCGATTGTACAACAGAATGGGTGTTGGTCTGCTTTCTGACACATGAGCCCGGTATGTCCATAAAGAATACAGCTCAGTACTCGAAACACTATGGGTATTTCTTACTATCTATACCTTGCAGTTTGGCGTTTAATGTTCAATAAAGCTAATAAATTTTCGGTCAAGAAGATGCTGTAACTTTAAATGAATGAATACAGACTGTTAACAATTCGCTACCATATAATTTAAAAGTTTTATCTGATATTTTTGTCGTTTTTGGGTTACTAAATGAGATCAGAGATCAAATGCTCAATCTCATCTAGATTATTCAGAGTCGTTATCAAGATATTCTAAGAATTGCATTTTTAAAAAGCTTGACACATTGTGAAACTCAAAATTGTTCACGCCAGATTTCTCAGAACTAGACACTGAGCAGATAGAACTTTGTCATATTAGGGCAACGAATTATTCATCCACCATTTTGTGAGCGGCAATGCCTGCGTTCTTCACTTTCCCCTGCTTATAGAAAGTTATTGAAGACAATTTTAACCTCACAACAATAAATTGTCAATAACTTTCCTAAAACAGTACTTCTTTGAGACATATTATTGCCTCAAAAGGATTCAGTACGGAAGAGTGTGATAAGCTGACAAACACTCTCTTCAAAATTGTGGAGGAAATTATCAATAAAAAAGCCTTAGGGATGTAATTTAAATTAGCCTATTAGTCTACTTTCAAGATTGTAGTCATTTCCGTTGCAACTGCAGCAAACTGACATACACATTCGGGCTTTTGTCAAGATTCCACTATATCTTAGCTGTATATAGTTTAAAACATGAAACACTCCTGTGATGGGGGAGCCCCCATCCCCGTCTCATCTAAGAAAAGAGGCGGTGAGAGTATTATCATATCCGAGTCTCAGGAACCACCCTGTTCTTCATGGTTAAAAAGTAGGCTTTGGTTCTTTGTTTGAAAACAAATTTGACCAATAATAATTATCTTGTTTACAGCAAGTAACAAAAACGAAAACCCTCCGTAGACTATAATTACGAAGTACCGCATCTACCCACCCACCCACACCCAGACACACATCTTGGACTCCGACCTACATACATAGTGTCTTGAACTTGAAGGTCGTTAAACTTACTTTCAGCGAAAAAAATAATCAGGATAATATATGAAAGACTGTAATCAGGCCTCCACCCACACCAAAGTGTTCAAAAGGTCGTTAAACTTGCAGCGAAAAAAATCAAGATGTATGAAAAATTATGACCAGGCCTCCACCCACACTAATAGCCTCGATTGGTTCTAGCTCTAGAGGATGTTTCTATCTTCACCCACGCTGCAAGTCATGCTGGAAAACAAACTCTAGACCAGGTCGGTTAGATTTTTCCACGCGGTAGCCTACTTGAGTTGGTGATATTCACGATTTTCACAGAAATTGGAAAATTCAAGTTGCTCTCGAAATGTTAATCTCTCTCTCTCTCTCTCTCTCTCTCTCTCTCTCTCTCTCTCTCTCTCTCTCGCTCGCTCTCTCTCTCTCTCTCTCTCTCTCTCTCTCTCTCTCCCTCTCTCTCTCTCTCTCCATCCCTAATCAATTTTACAATATGAGGCAAAACAGTCTCTTGTATGATCCATCGTAAGAATATTTATCACTTTTATAATTATTCAAACAGAACGTTCAATATGTTGTTGCAGCTATGTGAACTTGAAAAAAAAAACATACACAGTATGACCCATGTTTTCTTTGAACATGTTGTCTGCACTGCATAACACTGGAGTCGGGACTCAAATATGAGATAGCTATGAGTACAAATACACATCAGACAACAAATGAAACTATGCTACTCAAATCGTGAAACTAAAACGTTCGCTAAAAATCAAATGGGCGAAACACACGTAAAAAAACCCCAAGCCTGGTGCACAGCATACCTTTCTTGGAGTCGAGAATCATAACCTCAATACACTAATTCGTGGACAAAATTAACTGGGGACAAAGATCAGGTAGGGCGGGATGTATGCCTGTTTTGAATCCGCGCCAAAAATAGACCAGACGAAGTATCTTTGCCTGAACGTATGTAATACACTACGGCCTGGAAACAAACCGCCAATTATTATCGTTTTCCCTTCCACATTTAGCGCCTTCAAGGAACAGAATTAATATTTGCCCTCACAGTGATGGATTCGAGGGCTGAGTATAAATTATAATCACTGGCATAGCCTATTGAAAGGGCAACTGGGAGGAAGGACAGTCCTGTGGTGTGATGTTTTTCTATGGTGTGGTGTGGGCTTAAGGATGGGGACAAAGAAGTAGAACACCTGAGAATAGTAAAATTATACTTAATGTCTCGCAAAATCGTGCACACGTTTGGCGTGGGTGGATGGTGGACGAGATACCTCTTTCAAAATGGTACGGATTTTTTTTCAGGAGTGTTTTGATTTGTTTTCACTGCTGTTGTTTATTTTGGGATGTTTTTCTTGTTTATTTGCTTGTTTGGTTTACGCCACGCCCTCGTCGAGAGGAAAATGTCTTACCTGACCGCCAAACCGCTACACCTCAGACGTTGGATCAGGAGGTGTGATCACTGGTCAGAGATTTGAGACGAGAACCTTCTTAAAATAGTTGTTCTGTGGGCGAGTCGCCTTCAGCCTTGCATGATTCCATCCGAGTTCAATTGAGCTTATAACAGCAAGACGGATAGCACAGGACTTAGCACAGAAATTGACGACTTCTAGGAATTCTTTTCATTAAAGACAAAAGAAATTAGTAAAGAATATAAAAATAACGCCGTAGCTTTAAGTTATCTAATATTCTAATAATACTCAATTGTGCTGCATGCCCGGCTATATATTTTATACTTTTGCTGTTAACAAACGGTGTATACCAGGGGGGGGGG
>NW_004797754.1:166580-169435 GCF_000002075.1 Aplysia californica
TGTGTGTGTGTGTGTGCAAATTTGGAAAGGGGGTGGGGAGGGGAGGGGGGAGAGATAGATCCAGATGTTAGCTTTGCAGCTTTTGAATAAAAATATTATTTTAACGTCCACAACAAATTTTCAGACCGCAGTGGCAGCGCGGCTTGCAAAAAATTCGATCTACAACTACAACGAGGGAGCTCTATGTTTGTATTCACAAGTGAGATGATAAAGAGAAGAGGTGGGAAAGGATGAGAGGGGCAAGTGTTAACATGTTACAAATTACGTTCTTTTTTAAGAGGAAGGAATTCGTCCTCGAACCAAATGTGTCGTCACGACGAGGTAGAATCATGCGCTCGTCAATTTTTGGGCATACGGAGTCAGAGTAACACTTTAAAGCTTGTTCGTTTGTCTTGCTTTCGGTGAAAAAAATAATATAATCATCTATCATGAATAGAAATCGAGATTTATGCGATTGAAGGAGGTGGGGGTCGCCTTGTTTCAGAAATAACATTAGCGAGAAAATGATCGCCAAAGTTTGGCGACTTTTACAGCTTGAGAGTCCATAGAAACTGCAAATTTACATTTGTGTGCCTTAAGTCGACATATTTCAATAAAATCCACACAGAAATGTATTTTAATGGACCTTAAAGGTGTTGAGTAAAAAAAAGTTCGATAAATATTGCCAAACGAACAGAGTTTCTTCAATTTCATTATTTTGGCGAGCGCCTGATTTCACCGCAATGCCACACAAATTGTCAAGACAAGGAAAGTACAACGTCACGAACTTTATTTAAAAGGCATGTTTGGCAAGGCATTTATGTTCAAAAGCAGCAAACAAGTTCCGTCGACGTAGTGTGAACATTATTGAAAAACTTAACTCAATTTCGGAAAGAACGAACAAGCATCGTCGACCGTTCACTGAACTCTGACCGAAATCTGTCAACATAATTTTACTTAGCTGTAAAATCAGGAGAAAAAATGGTGGAATGCGGTAGGTTCACCAAAGGTTATGAATCTTTCTTATGAATTACATCTTAAAAAGGAATGCTTCAGTTGTATGTCAGGTTGTTTTCTTCATTTTTTAATATTTTGCCTTAACGCAGGTCAAAGAGCCCAGGAAAACAGCACAAGGCTAAATCGTGTTGCACTTATGTGTCTGTCCTGTCCTTGCCCTTGCATTTAGCCCAATAACAGGTCATGACAAACGGGCATTCTCGAAAGAGAAAAAAAACTCGGACCTTTTTCTTTGATTGCACATATCTCGCAACCTACCAGGACGATTATGCAGTAAAGTGACCACGTATGTTTCTCTCAGAAAGAAAAAAAAAACTTTATGACTTACAATACATGCGAATACTCCCCACTGAGAGAGAGAGAGAGAGAGAGAGAGAGAGAGAGAGAGAGAGAGAGAGAGAGACTGACAGACAGACAGACAGACACGGAGACCGGCACAGAGAGACAGCGACAGACACAAAGACAGAGAGAGCGTTTACCTTTCTTCAGTTTATCATTATAGTGGTTTAAGGGTTGTTTTCGTATGCAAGTTTCCTCTTTTCAGTGGACCAAGGAACACAATAAAGTAATGTTAAAGAACAAATGGAATCTAGTTGTGAGAAGACAGAGACTAGCAATGGAAAAAGAAAATTGCTAGGATCCCACCCCAGTGAGAAGAGGAGAGAGAGGGGGGGGGATAGAGAGAGATGGGGGGAGGAGGGCAGACAGACAGACAGACAGACAGACAAACAGACAGAGAAAAATACAGACAGACAGGCAGACAGGTAGACAGAATGGCCCGAAGTCGTAAGCAATCGCTCTTTCTATAAAAACATTATTATTACCAATCAAAATGGTTGCACATTATTTAGGCGCCTACCGTCACACGTTACGGTGTTCTTTTCTGTTCAAACTCACCTTTCCGTCAGTGTTTCGATAACACCGCCTAGATCTATGACAATACATTGTTTGGTGACAATTTATTAACCTACTTCTTATTTCATGGTGGTAGTATCATTTTAAAACGAACGCTTCAGCTTCAGGGGAAAGAAGAAGAAGAAGAAGAAGAAGAAGAAGAAGAAGAAGAAGAAGAAGAAGAACAACAACAACAACAACAACAACAACAACAACAACAACAACAACAACAACAGCGACAACAACAACGATGAAGACGACGATGACTACGACAACCGCAAAGACAACGATGACAACGACACGACACGACAACGGAAAACAACAGCATGAACGTAAAAGCCAACAACAGGAAGACAAAAATAATTTCAAGAAGAGCAGCCTATTTTTCCATTTATAAATCAAAAGAGCAGGCATATCCTCAAAGCGTCCACGGATCACCCAAAGGTAGAAAGAAATTCCAGTGCCTTAAACTTACAACTTTCAGACTAAAACTATGTACTGCTGATAAGATTTCTATTTCAGAAATACATGCTTTCCCTCACCCAAAAAAAAAGGTTTAAAATATTGTAAGATACGGAATCTAAGGCAATAGAGTCGTAAAAAGGACCAGAACCGTAACCAAGCAAGTAATAGACAAACGTTCTCTGTAATCTTCTCTTTCCATCTGTTCTCAAAGACAATGTGTGTGTGTTTTCCATAAGAACCGTATGCACGATCCATTATATTCCAGGTCACTGGCCTCGTTTTATGTTGATAAATCTAAATCTAGCAAAGACAAACATGTTTACAATATAAACTCATCAGGGAGGAGGGGGGGGGGAGTCAGGATGACACGCTCACCATTCTTGCATGTCATAGCTTAAAAAGGCGACCTTGCTTTTTAAAAGAAAACTTTGGGGGTCCCTGTTTTACTTTTATCGGTTGATGTTACAGCGCTTGAGGAAGGTTTTTCTTTTCTTTTCAAG
>NW_004797754.1:172470-174862 GCF_000002075.1 Aplysia californica
GTAGCGATTGGACTTTTGTAGGTGTATGCACGCATGTGTGTGTGTTTGCATGTGTGTGAATGTGGGGGGCGTGCGCGTGTGGGAGTGTCCGAGCCCGCGAGTCTTGTCAGAATTTTGGACAGCGCTGCGTCTGCTTCGCAGGTTTTTATTTTTCTTTAGGTTTGTTTGTACTTTATTTATTTAATTCATTTATCAAGTAGTAGTAGTAGTAGTAGTAGTAGTAGTAGTAGTAGTAGTAGTAGTAGTAGTAGTAGTAGTAGTAGTAGTAAAGGTGGTAGAAGGAGTAGTAGTAGTAGTAGTAGTATCTCACCTCGTAAACAACGTTACCGGTACTGTGTTCTCGGGGGCGTTAAACCCAAGCCATACCCACACAGCACCGCAAATCCATTTAACATTGACTTTTATCTCTCGGAAACACGCAGAGCATCGAGAGCAAGGGCTTTATAGGGGTTTCCCCTTCCTATGTTTCCTTTGTTTCTCTTTCCAATTCATGAGACATATTTTGTAAAAAACACCATCTTGGCCAAGCCCATATGCGTCACATTTTCCATCTGTTTTCTCCATGCAGTGAAAAACATCCTTCCAACTGCCCCATCCCTTGTTGTCCCCGTCTTGGTTTTTACGTTTGTGCGCGTGTGGGTTTTTTTTTTTTTTTCACCTTTAACGTACATCATAATATCACCAGGCATCAGGGAGAATGACCTTAGGTTCAAGGGGTCATTGTCAGAATGCTGATGGCAAAAAAATGAGCTTATCATTTTCATGCTGGAACCTGAACGTGGAGGGGAGGGGGGTAACCATTCTGACCACTGGTCATTGGTCGCAACGGTCAAAGGGTTCATCAGCTATCACATTCCTATCCAGGTACGAAATCATAGTTTTTTGGGGTTTCTTTACACCGACAATGCTGGGCTTGATTTATGAGGGTGCGCGCTGTAAAATGTAGAATACAACAAACTGAATCGTAGATGATGGCCATAATAATATTATACTGTGGGACTTTCAGAGTTTACGAACGGAAAATAACTTCTTTTTTTTAAAGCTGCGGACGATGCCACAAACAACGTGTCAATTTTGCAAAGACTGCAATACAAGTCTCTCTCTGAATTGCATGCCCCCATTTCCCTTTCTCAACTAACAGGGGAATAACTTAAGAGGCTTACGAAATCTTCGATATAACACCCATCTCCGATAGGACCGAGTTAAGTGGATGGAGAACAATGGAAATTCCACATGCAACCCAATTTCAAGAACTTAGAGATTCTATCCTTGACTAGCCAAAATATTAGTCCACATTCTGATACCAACTAAGCCACCTGTGCCCGCCAGGTTAAAGTTACATTTCAATGACACCTTATCGGGAAAGAGACAAGATTACATTTGACAAGTGCTTTCTAAAACACTGCCTAACCCTGTAACTCAGATCAATCGAGACCGACGCCAATCACCTTTCTGAAACGGATCGCGAACTTCGTGTTATCTTGTACTCACATTAATTTTCTGGTTTTGACGTATATCACTTTGAAAAGCGTAAGTGCAAGATAAGACGGAGTTTCTTCGGAACACAGACAGTATAAATTGTACTACATGTAATGTTGAGCTCCGGGGGAAGATTTTTCAACAACCTTGCAAGCTGTGACGAAAACTCCAAAAGGTACACAATAATCCACAGCTTGCGTGACGTCACGAGTACACTGAAGTGGTGCGTAAAGACAGACAAATTTAGTGAGTGGGCTTCCACCATTCATTGTGAGTTGTGGGAAATTTGTGAGTAATTATGTGGACTTTTTTAGTTAAAAGACAAAAAAAGGAAAGAAAAGACTTTTGTGTCAAAGAACCACATTATTTTCAAAACAAATCAGCTTATTGTCAGATTTTGGCTATGGCTAAAACAACCCACTGACAACAATTACTTGACCTCGGTGTCGAAAATTTATTTGAAAAAAAATTAAGACCATAGACACATAATTTCCCATCGCCTGGCAAAAGGGACAAGATGCTCGAAGCAAAAATAGTTACGGAAACTGTTCTTTATGTTTTTTTCTTTCATAGAAAATGAGTGTTCAAGGTTGTAATTTGGGAAAACATCAAGTTCTATCATTTCAAAAAACGTTTCAAAGATCGAAAAGACAAAGTAAGATTTTTTTAGGGAGAAAGCAGGCATAGACCTTGTCCTAAATTTTCAAAATAGACATCTGCATTAAGATAGCTTCCGAATTGAGGCAGATCTAAATTATATAAGTTATTCCATTTGCGTTTTTTCCGACACTGCTATTAAAGTTGGAAATGTTTCCATAGCAACTAAAATGCTGATTTTGATCAATCATCCCTTCTCCGATATTCAATAATTATCTTGGCCAAGTTAAAATGAAATATGTCTATAAACGACGTA
>NW_004797754.1:175765-178288 GCF_000002075.1 Aplysia californica
TGTGTTTGTTTGTGTGTGTGTGTGTTTTGGTGTTTTTGTTTTGTTTGCTTTTGTTGTTTTTTTAGAAAGGAGAGGGGGGGAGTGGGGTGTTGTTGTTTGTTTGTTTGTTGTTGTTGTGTTTTTTTTGGGGGGGTGGTTAGTTCTCTTTCAAGGGGGGTGGGGTCTTTTTGTACATCTACACGTCTGACTATCACTACCAAATTAATGTCAACTCCATAGCCTTTTTAACCCACAAACACTTTCAACGTTTTCCTACCTCAGGCTAGCTTCTTCTCCTTCCATGTAAGGTTTCAATGATCGAGTGTGATTAATGATAGTTAACGCCACCACCGTTACAGTTGGATATTTTAGGAAGCTGCCTTCGCCGTGCCACTAGGGGCTACCCCAGGCGGAGTTCGACTCAGAATCCCGACAGAAGCCTTTTGTGGTGAGTAGCGAGGAGCTTAAATTAAACTTTCACAACTCGCTACCTTAAAACTACGTTTTGTCGGACATATTGGCTGTTTTGAGTTACAAAGACCATAATTATGGTCAGATATCAAATGATCTATCTAATATCCGCTCTATCAAAATCGTACGATTATTCAGAGTAGCCATCAAGGTATTCAAAAACTGTATTCGAAAAAGCTTGACAAGTGAAAAAATTGTTAATGTTTTGCTTCAGATTTCTCAAAAGTAGCAGATAGAAGGTTGTAATTCTGACGTAGTGAACTGGCAACGGTACTATTTATGAACGACTTTAACAGAAAAGCTACTCCGGAAGAAGTTAGAACAAGAGACGACAGTTAAATTAACCATCGACTTAAGAGCAAAATGGAACAATTAAAGAAATTAGTGGAGTGCAACCTCAAACACAGTGGATTATGAGCTTGATCCCTGATGTCACAGATAGTTCAGTTGAAATTGGCAACTTGTGGAAAAGAAAACGGGAGACATTTTCCGATAATCATGTGCGAACGTATGTTTTAAGTGATTGGCCCGGTTACCCCGTCAGAATGCTATTGGGAAAATCTGCAGGACAATTCAACGACCTCTGTCAGAAATCGAGCTGTTTTGCTTTTCATTTATCGCCCCCCCCCCCCCCCCTCACCCTGCCATTTCGTTCTGTTTTTATATTTGTCTTGCGACATATGTGAGTGGGTGGTTGCAAGTTTCCAACAGGGATTCCGTCTCCTTTCATGATGTCTGCTCCCTAGATGTATCAAATGTCAAGAGTTTTTGTCACCCTTGAGAGATGGGCCGAAATTAAAGAGCTCGACAAAAAAGTGAGAGTGAGGAATAAGAACGAAGACAGAGGAGAGAAAACTGCATAAACCTTAAGGTCATCATCATAAAATAGCAAAGAAACAAAAAAGTTTATAAGGAAAATAAAACCAAGTTTTTACAAATCCCCAAAACACCAGAAATCTCAAGAAGCAGAATTAGACTGTCTTGTAAGAAGTTGAGAAACCGCATGAGGAAAATATCGACAAAAGGCAAAAAAAAACAAAAAACAAAGTAGTATTAATATAATAAGATGTGGGTGTGCGAATGAAAAGGGTTGAAAGAAAGATGGGGAGACGTGGGAAGGGGGAGGGCGGGAGGTAAAGCCGCAGAGAAAGAGGAAAGGGGGAGGGAGGGTGAGAAGAGACGGACTTTAGACAGAAGTGAGGAAAGCGACGGAGAGAGAGAGAGAGAGAGAGAGAGAGAGAGAGAGAGAGAGAATTTGCGGTGGCAGATTTGCAGAGGTGGACGCCGGAGATGTTCAGATCGTTGACCTCCCCGCAGAGCGTGTTTTGGGCTTCATCTTCCTTGAAGTCATAAAGGGCTTGCGGCACGCTTCGGCCTTCCTCTTTATGGCTGTTCCTTTAATGTTTCATTGTACCACTTCTCTCCAGACCTGTCCCTTTGAGATAGCATGGCCCTTTCAGACTGATTGTGTACGATGCTTCTAATCCCACGATCAATTTATCAAGTGCCATTCGGACTATACATAGCACTTATATGAAAGTGATCATGGGTTGGTTGGTGTATTATATGTGTGTCTGTGTGTGGGTGGACGGGCCGAGTTGGGTTGTTCCAATTTTCTTACTGCTTACAAGGAGCCATTCATTTCAAATCTGTCTTAATTGATTGAGAGAAAAGATCACTAGGAGACTGAATGAGCTTCCACCAAAAGCAATAGAGTCGAACTTGTCTAAGACGGCCAGCCATTGCTTAGGATAAAAGTAGCTGTATTAGACAGGTGGCCGTCTTACACACTGTCATTATAATGCTAAAAATGCGCAATGGAAGAAAATGGGAAGTGGTTATCTATACAACAAGTACTTGACTTATACAGATGACAGTTAGAACATGTTCAAGTCAGTGTACTTTACACGCGTTCAAACGGATTTCAACAGAGAATAAAAATTTTGTAAATGCACCCCAACTTGGAATCATGCCTGCGCTTTCATGACCAGGGTTGGAGGGAGCAGGTTACTCAACCGACGCAAGGAGATAGATAGAGGGGGTTGGGAGACGGGGAGGGGGTAAGGGGGGGGG
>NW_004797754.1:178388-183445 GCF_000002075.1 Aplysia californica
GGGGGGTGTCCTTAGATTTGAGATCATGTAAAAGAAGGAGGGAAACCAGTAGTTGTGAGGTTTTTGAATATGAAACTGTTTCCACAGTGCTCTGACTCCTTGATTCCTTTTCAATCTGGTAGCTGTGATAATCCTGATTCTAGAAGTTTGTGACACCGACCAATCTTTTGAAGGAACAAGTCATAGAGAGTTCATTATACCCTTGCATGTACGAGTAAATACTGGGAAGGATTTACACCTTTCCAGTAACGTCAATGTGCGCCGGAAACACTGTGCGTAAATCCTTGTTTGGAAAGACGTATGTGGGATTTTGCTTCTAGAGTTAAGACGAATTCGGGACGTTTTCAGGTCCCCTGTTCTAAATTTTCAAGAGACTGATCTAAATGTTTACACGACTCTTGTCAGAGTTATATAAATCTATTAGAAGTGAAATTTTTCCGTTAAGATAATAATGGAAAATCGTTTCGTCGGCACAAGTGTTCAGAATCATACAACAAATTGCTATCTTAGAATTGTTAAGTTCTATCTGACATTTTGGTCCTTTTGAATTACTAGGACCATGAGGTCAAATAACTAATGTTCTATCTGCTCCGTCAAAATCGCAAGATTATACGGAGTCGTTGTCAGGACATTCAAGGAGTTGCATTTGAAAAAGCTTAACTTGTTGTGAGACTCAAAACCTTTAACGTCAAATTGCTCAAAACTTTGTACTGAGCAGATAGAACTTTGCAATTCTTGGGTAGCGAAATGTCAGACAGACGTAGAATGCTTGGTCAGACAATTAGAGAGATATGATGCCTACTTCATGAGTCTGTAATCCCAGTGTAAGTAATCATAAGCACTCTAAATACGTAGGGAAAGTGCTGAAATCTGATTGTCGGGCTGATGGATAAAATCAAAGATTGCTTTCTCCCTAAACCAATCTGTCATCGAATAGAGGACGGAAATGACGTCATTATTCGCATTTGACTTTTGTATTCTATATTTCTCTTTTCCAAAGTGGGATGCTAATTGTATTTAACCTGAAACAGGAGAAGCCGCTGTAAACGTCTACTTCAACGCCACCACCACCACCCGACCCATTTTTTCTTTTTTTAACAGACCAAGATAAAAAAAGTTATTTTGCGCATGAAATCGTCACGGCAACCAATATAAGAGTAGAGAACCAGATTTGCGCAATCGTTCAAAAAGGTTCTGGAGGGATCACGTACACTTTTATGAAAAAGTGAAAGCGATACTGGTGTAGAAAAATTATTGAAAAGTGGTAAAAACCCTTTCAACATGTTTGTTGTAGTAAATCTTGAATAACAATACAGTTTGCTATGTGACAGAGTGTCTAACAGGAGATCTCGCTTTACATCGCCGGTATCTTGATAAGATCAAGTTGCTACAAAATTGTCTATTTTGCTTTTTTTTTTAAACAAAACGTATTCTACAAAGCATGTTTCATAAATAATGCTGGCTAAAAATTGCTATTCAAACGAATAACCAAAAGTGGACTTTTTAACAGGACAACTCTAAGCAGCCTTTTTAGTAAATCAGTCTTTCTTCAGCAGAAAAATTTACCCGATGCCACTTACCATACCAGGACGGCGGCGACAGTACAAGGCCTACATTATAAGACAATGGGTGGTGGGAGCAGAGGTTTTAAGTGAGACTCATCATCGCTGTAAGTGTGAATGGGTTTCACGCCCCTATCAATACTTTGGGGTTATTTAAGAGGCTCTGAATTTACAGTCCGTTTCCGAAAGGACCAAGCTAAATGAAATGAGAGCCTTGATGAAAACTCCATGAAACGATTCCAGTTCAGGAACGCCCAGTCTGGGATCAGAACGGCGGCCATTCTCCCTGTAGTCCAGTCTGATACCAACTGAGCTGACGGAGCGCTGTTGTCCTCTCAAAACTATAAGTAATCTATTACTCGGCGACTGTCTCGGATAAATATGTCCTTTCTAAATATTATGGACAAGAAAAAGCAAACACTTGTCTTACTGAGAATTTATGGTCTCAGTCGCCCGAGTCTCATTTTGCTATAAGAAAGAAAGAAAGAAAGAAAAAAAGAAAGAAAGAAAGAAAGAAAGAAAGAAAGAAAGAAAGAAAGAAAGAAAGAAAGAAAGTTTTCAGTATGACGACTTTCGTCATTTAAGAAAACACAACATAGAATTAGAATTAAATATCTGGATGCCTTCCTGGGGACACGAAAATGTTTCTGTGCGTTTTAGGGTCTGTTGGGCGTATAATAGTTGTAAAGCCCATAGGGCGGCAGTAGAACATGGGTAGGCGTTGTGTAAATATATGCAATTTCGATTTATTATAATTATTATGATTATTATGATTATTACGATTATCATTATTATCATTATTATTATCATTATTAATATCATTATTAGAGTTAAGACTGCAGTTATCCACACTCGGTTATACATTCATGCTGTTGTTGTTGTTTCTGTTTTTTTTTTCTTCTGTGGTTTTGGGTTTGTTTTTTTAAACTGATTTTCGGGGGGGGCTGTTTGTTTGTTTTTGGGCAGGGAAGTTGCACTTTCTCAAAACGACCTCAAGATGACTTCCAGCATTTATATTATTTTCTTAATTACTCAGTGACCTGTCTCAGAAAAATAGGTCCTTTCAAAATGTGGACAGGTTTAGCCGAAGCTGTCGGGGGTTCACATTTCAAATCTCATTCAGCAAAACTTTTTTTCAAACTGAGAAAATTGCTACGCCCACGAAGACCACTGTTCGTACTTTCACTTACAATAATTGAGTCAAATTCGAGCTCTGTAAGCCGTTTACGCTCTGAAAATTGGACTGCATTACTGCTTCTTTCTTTGTCTTTTTTTTGTTTTGTTATTGTTGTTGTTTCTTTTTTGTTTGGTTTTTGTTTTGGGTTTGCTTTTTGTTTTGTTTTTTGTGCTTTTTTGGGGTCGAAAGCAGTTCGGGGGGGGGGCACAATAGAGGATGGGGAAAAGGGCATACAAACCTGGTTTGGAACTCGGACAACTCAAACAGGCAGAATGGCTCGAGACAGAGTGTTTTATTGCAGGCGAGAAGCACTCACCAACAACTGGAAAGGTTAAAAAGAGAAGACCAACAAGTTTGTACATCCCCAGACTAGTCCAACCCTATAGTTCCAAAGTCCATCCCCTCCAAGACACACAAACACACACACACACACACACACACACACACACACACACACACACACACACACATTTTTAAAGCATTTTAAAATCGTCTTCTCACAGGACGTCATGAAAACCTTAAGGTGGTCCCACTGAGAAGGACCGCCCCGAAGACGCACAGTGCGTAGGAGAGAATAGCTGGTTACTGTTCTGTCCGTTAAGGTGTGCACATTGAGTCCAATAAAGTTGTTGCTAGGCCTATTGTTTGTTTGTTTCTTTCTTGTTTGTTTTATTTTGTTTGTGTGTGTGTGTGTGTGTGTGTGTGTGTGTGTGTGTGTGTGTGTGTGTGTGTGTGTGTGTTCGTATATTTCTAAATAGAGCATTATCATGGATTAGTTTCATTTATTTTATTTTTTATTGTGACAGGCCTACGAACAAGTATCTCTACAACCAGTTGTTCAGGCTATGGAAGGAGGTCTCGGTGCTAGCCTCTTATTCAATAGGTCATGGGTTCGAATCCGGATAGCTTTCGTCTCCACTTTCTGCCCCCACCCCCTCACCTCCGTTGCCCCCTCCCCTGGGCTCCTGACTCTTTCTGCAGCCTTTCTACTGCTACTGCTTGGCTCCTTCTTACTGCTGTCTTTCAGTTACAACCCTGATCTTATGGTAGGAAAGATCTACACCTAGCCTTCTCGGACAAGGGTGAAAAATCACGGATGTCCCGAGTGCAAGTTGTGCACGTTAAAGATCCCTTGTTGGTCAAAAAATCGATAAGAGTAGGCTTCGGTCACCTCACCCGTGCAAAGTTCAAAATTTCCCACCATCTGAAAATGTTTAATGTGCCCAGCGCGTTTATATGACCAAATGCAGTTGTGAGCGCTGTTAAACACTTTCCACACAAAAAATGATTTTACAAATACAGGCTTTGGTGGGGACATCCGCGCGGCTTTTGTTGTGAGAGTTCCCACGTCTTGGTGTATTTTATTCCTGATTCATTCATCAAACGTGAAGGATCTGGAAAGGTTCATAGGTCAACGAACGTCTGCAAGTTCACCATGTTCGGACCATCCCAGCCAGTCGGTATATCAACTACTTGCGTGTGGAGATAGATTCAGAATTATGTAAAAGTAAATGTAAATAGTGCATGCATACGCACACATCAATACATACACCACTGCATAGGTTTCGTGGCCTGTTGATTATATTTTCACCTGTAACATAAACACAACGTAAACACACACGTACGCACACACGCACACACGCACACGCGCGCGCGCACACACACACACACACACACATACTAGCACCGAGAAAAACATGGCTGGATTGGGGTTAAAAAGGTCCGGGAACAACATATTATTATCTATAACAGGCGCTACACACCTAGCACAGGACCGAAACCTGCACCTCCCTCGACTCCATGAGGATACCAGAGGAAGGAAAAAGTAAAGTAAATAAGTAAAGCAAGTGTTTATTTCTTTATTTCTTTGTGTTTGTTTGTTTGTTTGTTTGCAGGGGTGAGATAGAAAGAAAGACAAAGTTATGAAAAGAAAGAAAAAAGGGAAAGAGCGAAAGAGCGAAGGGAAAATACAGCAGTTTTGGGATGAGTAAACAAATAATTACATGTATAATCATAAATATAATAACTATCTTTTTCGGAAGGAGTCGCCTTTATAAGGAGAATTTGAAAGAAGGAAGGGTGGGACAAAGGGAAAGGGAGAAATGGACGAAAATGTAAGAGACACAAAGAGCGTGCAGAAAGGACCAAGGAAGAGACAGCGAAAATGATCTCGAGGAGAAGAAACAAAGAATAGGGAAAAGACAGAAAAACAAAGGAAGAAAGAAAGGAAGAAAGAAAGAAAGGTGGGAGGTAAAAATACAGAGGGAGAAAGAAAGAGAGAAGAGACGGGGCGGATAGAAGGTGTGGGGGTGAGGGTG
>NW_004797754.1:183600-187068 GCF_000002075.1 Aplysia californica
GGGAGGGGGAAGGGGGGGAGTGAGAACTGGAAAAAGTCATTGACACCGGCCAGGTCAAACCCACGCAGCAAACAATGACCGCAGTACACGAAGAAGGAATTTCATTGATAAAAAATTCGAGCGGTCACTCGAGGCGTCCGTCAGTCAATGGCACCCTAGGGAGTGGTCCTGAAGACAGATGGTGGTGGCTGCCCCTCTAGCTTTGCGCGGGAAAACTTCTTAACTTCCTCACGAGCTCCCCCCCCCCCTTTCTCCCTCCCTCCAACCAACGGCCCTATCTTCTGAGTCCTCCGGGCAACAACCTTGTAGCGACCAGGGGCAAGGTGGACGGGGGCAGGGGCGGGGGAGGGAAGGGGGCGGGTAAGACGGGCGTCTTGACCTCTCGTACTCAGATTAATTGCCAGTGTTTTACGCCTTTATCAACATGATCTTGATAAGGGATATGTTGGGAACAGCGATGCTGGTATTTCGAGAGAGGTTGGAGTTGCGGTTATGCTCGGACGTATCAACTTTAAATGAAACTAATTCTGATCTATCAGTTTGACATCAGTTTCTTATTTTCAGTTACTTTTGTCTCGCAAAACTATCATCACAATTGTACATTATCTGTCGCTGGGAATTACTTGTACCACTCGCCTCCTTACTTTAGGTTTTTGTCCTCATTACTGTAGCCATCGCTCCGAACATATACAGCTTCCTCATTATCTTTGGGAAAATCCGCGATGCTGGTGGTTTGAATGCAATGTTGGGGTTTGCCCCCCGCCCCCCAACCCACCCTTCTTTTTCATTCTGCACTTTCCATCCGCCAATTTTCCTTTTCCGGGCCACTAAATGGCCGCTATTGTGTAGGCGAGCTCCCCTTTGCTAAAGCTAGATTTTCACAAATAAAAACGGATATGCAGAACAAGATCAATTTACGAACACGGACAGACATAATATACAAATGTCATTGAATAAAAATATCCAGAATGACGCTATCCTCGCATACCTGACAAAAGCCAAGCAGCTCGTAGTGATGACGGTATATATAGGTTTACCCTTTTGCAACAGGTGTCCAATCAAATACTTATTTACCATACTGGGAATACTACTACGTTCTTTGCTCACCCTCCCTGGACATTTGAAATCTCCACGGCCGCCCAACATGTGAAAAACAAGAAATAAAAAACCACGCGTTTACCACTGCAAAGTCACTATTAATAAATATCAACCTGGCATTACACCGCGCATACTAACTAGCGTGACCAGGCCGTTGACTTTGTCTAAGAATTCATCTGTTTTGGGGTTTGCTTCCATTTAATTAAGTTAGGAAGCAGGTGATTAGGGTAGTAGATCCTCTTTTTTATTACTTCCTTTTGTTATTTCCCTCTGCCTGTATTGCGTGGTTTTTTTCCCCTTTTCTCAATGACGTCAATGTCTCGACGTTCTTCTCTTTACTCAAATGTAAAAACTTAACGAATAAATAGACGGGGGCTCTGGTGGTCGAGAGGTTACGGTGTGTGTTCGCCTCTCATTCGGTAAGTCCGGGGTTCGAATCCAGATTACGACGGAAAATTTTCTTCTCTAAAATGGTCTCCTTTCACCCCCGTTCCTGCCCTCTAGCATAGAGGTGGGCGATTCCCGTTTTTTTTCGGTAACCATAGATTCCCGAATACTAAAGGCTGGGAATCGTAGAAATCGGCGCCAAACCCAATTACCTTCTTTATAGCCAGTGATGTGATTTCTTCCAGTGGCTCTATGATTTCTTCCAATGGTTTCGAACCGTGCCCAGTATTATGAGTGTATATGCAGCGACTAGCAGTTAGCCCGACCCCTGCAATGACCTCCGGCGAGTAGCAGTTAGTCCGACCCTTGCAATTACTCCCAGCTAGTCCGACACCTGCAATTATTTCCGGCAAGTAGAAATTACTCCGACCCCAGCAATTATTTCCGCCGAGTCGCGATACCTATGACTACTTCCTGCGAGTAGCAGTTACTCCGACCCCAGCAATTATTTCCGCCGAGTCGCGATATCTATGACTACTTCCGGCGAGTAACGATTAGTACGATCCCTGCAATTACTTCCGCCGAGTAGCGACACCCATGACTACTTCCGGCGAGTAACGAGTAGTCCGACCCCAGCAATTACATCCGGCGAGTAACGATTAGTCCGATCCCTTTGATTACTTGCGGTGGGAGGGCGCTACCCCAGGCACTACCCCACCCAATCTCTACAGTATGAAGTCAGAGACCAACACTGACCTACATCGAGAAATGAGAGTCTATAATATAGAGCCTCGCGGGCAGACGTTAGATTTTGAATTGAAAGAAAAGGGAATATTATTAGAATTTAAAAACAACAACACATGAATGAGAAAAAGGCGAAAGCAACGAATAAGTTTTGACACTTTATACTAGATCGATATAATCTTTGACAATGACTTTGCATCCCGACTACTCTTTCTTAAGTCTTCAAGATTCAGGATAACCTCGAATTCAGAACATAGCAAAGCACCAACATTTTTTTAAAAATACATTCTTTGAAGAAAAAATAAGATAAAAATAGAGTAATTGAAAATCGTTAGTTTACGAAAGAGGGATCGGTTCTTTTTCTCAGAAGCAATAATCCCAGAAATCGGTTCTGGAATCGATTCTGGGCCCACCACTACTAGCAATGTTCTGTCGTCTGTTTTTACCTCCACTTTCTGCCCCCACCTCTTCACCTCTTCCTCTGGGCTCCTGGCTCTCTCTGCAGCCTTTCTACTGCTACTCCTTGGCTCCTCCTTACTGCTGACTTTCAGTCGCACCCCTAGTCTTTTGTTAGTTAAGATCTAACACCTAGCCTTCTCGGAGGAGGGCAGAAAATCTCGGAGGTCCCGTGTGCAAGTTGCGCACCTTAAAGATTCCTTGGTGGTCAAAAATCGATAAGAGTATGCTTCAGTAAAATTCAAAATTTCCTGCCAAACTGAAAAAAATGTTTAAAGTGTCCCGCGCGCTCATATGGCCTTATGCAGTTGCGAACGCCGTAAAACACAAAAAATAACCCCCAAAAAAAACGTTTTTTTTAAAACCTATTTGTTACAGATTTGTGTGCCGTCGGGCAGATTATGACCAGTCAGTTTCTGTTGGAATTGCTATTGTTGCGGTTGTTGTTACTGTTGTTGTTGCTGTTGTTGTTGGTGTAATTGCTATTGTCATTATTAAACCCAGAGAAACTAGCCATTTGTTTTCTTCCAAGTCGCATCGAGTTCACCCCCGCCACAAAGGTCTTCCTCCGCCGACCCCAGAGCGTGGGGGTGATTGTTGGATTGACCCGACAGCGCAAGAGGTGAAATGAACGGTGACCTCAGAAAAGAAGCGCTCATGACCCCAGAGAAGTGGAGAGTTACCCAGCGCTTCTGGAAGTTTCCTTTGAACCTGCTCGTAAATCAAGGTCCGCGGCAGCCTCGTGCACGCTCAGGACAAGTCCCACCAACAACATCGATGGGG
>NW_004797754.1:187816-188722 GCF_000002075.1 Aplysia californica
GGTGCAATGAAATTCACTCACAAAGGGAATTGGGATATCTTTCAAGAAACAGAAGCACGTCGACACTTGGCGCGCCAGGAGCAAAAGAGAGACAAGAAAAAACAAGAGAGGCAAATACATAAAAGAAGTAAGAGAAAACAATTTCTCGCCCAAATGTAAACTAAGAAATAGATAAGCACCGCGCGCACAGGCAACTCGAGATTTTTGGAGACTGAAAAGTTTTGTGTTTTGTCACAACTTTCCGGCAACGCAACTGTTGCTCAAATCTCCTGTGTTTCATACCAAACTGGCACACAGCTCGCACAGGCAACCAAACTGTCTCCGGACTTGACAAGGCCCCGCCACTCCCCACATTTTTTCACAATGTTTCACTTCCGCAAGAAAAGAAAATGAGTAGCGATCCAACTTGGAGTGGAAAATGTATTTCTATCATTGAAAAGAAACCTGTCCTCTTCAACAAGACTCAGTTTGTTGAAAGAGAAAGAAAAAAGAAAGCTTGGGTCGAGGTTTGTGGGGCTGTGATTGAGAAATGGGAAGATTTGAGTCCAGAGGAAAGACAATTAATTATCTTTTGAAAACCTCGGACTGGTCAAAGGGTGAACCTAAAACCCCTTTTTCCCCCCTTTTCTTCTTTCTAAGTGCAATCACAAGAGCACAGACAATTAAATTATGTCGTGGAAATCCATGGCGTCAAATGAGGAAGTCAGTAATGATGATAGCCTACGGTTGCCTGGCTGTTGCTTAGCTCTGTTTTCGCGATGCAAATTAAGTTGCCCGGAGACAGCAACTACTGCGCAACTAAAATTGCCCTGTGCGCGCCTTGCCTAAGGGAAATACCGTGAGTCATAATTTTCCATAGTTTTGTCTTGATCTATTATTAATTATCTGAGGGGTTTTTTTTTGGGG
>NW_004797754.1:188822-190700 GCF_000002075.1 Aplysia californica
TTGGTTTTTTGTTTTTAGTTTGTTTTGCTTTTTTATTTGGGGGTTTCTTTTTTTTTTGTTTTTGTTTTGGGGTTTTCTTTTAGGGAGGGCAAAATCAAAAGAAACACTCCTAGAATACCGATGCTAGAAACCAATTATACTAGACTATCTGATTCTGTTCTATCAAAATCATGAGATTATTCGGAGTCGTTCTCTAAATATTCAAAGAATTGCATTCGAAAAAGCTTAACATGTTGTGAAAATAAGTTTTTTTAAAGTCAAATGTCTCAAAACTAGGAACTGAGCTGATAGATCTTTGTAATTCTAGAGTAGCGATGCGCTTGCAAAGTGGTGACCACTGAGTGTCTCAGTTGCTCCTGTGCGATGAAGAAAGCTACCCTGATCGACGTTAATTTGATTTCGTTCTTTTGACGAGCTCCTGATTTCACCTCGATGACCCACGAAAGCGGCTCTCCACCATTACCGTACATGTACCACGTTCATTTCAAAACTAGAGCTTGGCGCTCATATGACCTTATGCAGTTGCAAGTGCCGTAAAACCCTCTACTATAAAAAAAAAACTAGAGGTGGGCAAAGAATCTATTCCGAAACAAATTACTACGATTCGTGCTACGGAAGAGAAGTTCCGATACCTTTTTAAGTAAACCAACGGTTACCAGTTTCTTTATTCTTTAAAATCTTCTGAGGATTAGTTTGAATTTATTTTTGAAAGAAAAAGAAGCTGTTGCTTCACAATGTTTCCGAAATCAAGGTTATCCCAAATCCTGAAGTTGTTTAGAGTCAACCAAGTAGTTGCCGGGTGAATTCACACTATTAGAAAGTAATTTGGTTCGGAGTCGATTCGTACGATTAATAGCTTTCAATCATCGGGAACCTAACCGCCCACCACTACTCAAAACCCGCATCAAAATCGGAGATCCTGGTTCTTCGTAATACTTTACCAATGAATAAGACAAATGGAGTGGATAGACGGAATCAAAGAGACCCCTAATCCCCCCCCCCCCCTCGCTTTCCCCCTCTTAAGGAACAGCATGGCGGTCCAAAAAGGCCACACACCTGGCCCATGCCCCTCTCTGCGCTTTGCAGTATTTGAGGGCGGAAAAGGTACATGTGGTAAGCTGTTGCTCTTTTGCAAAGTTAGAAACGTACAAAAATCCCATACCAAACCCATTTTAATTAAACAATAAGGAAATTCAATAACTGTATTGCGCAGTTACACGGCAGAATGGCGCGCTCATTTACACATTCTATACTAACAGGTCAGTCCAGTTGTTCACCCTTGAGCGAGCTCCAGTCCTCCCCACCCCTAAATCCCCCACCCCCACCCATCATGAAAAGCTCTTTTGTGCTTGGCCTTGCTGTTTTTGTAAGAACCATCAACGCACTACGTCTGCTCACCAGAAGGGGTCAATGACTGACCAGACGATGACTGTTCGCGCTGATTTGATCATCCGATATTTTAAGTCATTTTATTCCGTAGTTGGTTGGGATTTTTTTTTCCCACCCTGTTACTTGTTGACGTCTATTTAATGTTTTTAGTAGTAGTAGTAGTAGTAGTAGTAGTAGTAGTAGCAGCAACAGCAGTATTGTAGTGGCGTTAGTAGTGGTACCATTATCATAATTACTATCATTAGTATTGCTCGGGTTTTTCATTTTGTTTTTGTTAGTTTCTCAACAAAATGATCCTAATTGGTAATGTTATTAGCATCGTCAGCTCAGTGGTTTCATCATCGTTATCAGAATCATTACCAACACTGTTCTTATTATTTATATCATTGCTATAATCATTTGGTGGTTGTCGTCGTCGTTGTCGTCGTCGTCGTCGTCGTCGTCGTAGTAGTAGTAGTAGTAGTAGTAGTAGTAGTAGTAGTAGTAGTG
>NW_004797754.1:191383-192838 GCF_000002075.1 Aplysia californica
TATTATTATTAACTTCAATAGAGAGCATACCCCTGCTTGACAGCAAGTGTTACGCGCTTTACAGTATATTTTATTATTAATTGCACGTATCGCTACAGAACGGCTATAACACTCTATTTGCTGCAAAATTATTTGAGACTTGTAATGAAATTATGAGGACATTTTTTTAATTGGCTCAAAGAGAGGAGAGGACCATCTTGTTATGTATGATCATTCGTATACTGAAACATGGACTCCGTGTTCTATGATTGGGGAAACGGCACAAAATAACAATAATAATTTGTATTACCATAGTGTACTTTACTACTCTATTATGGTTTAGATTTAGCATTTTCTTTTTAGTGTCACCAGATTATTTTTTAATAATTCGTTTCTTTAAATCCTTGTTTAAAGAAATTTGGAGTTGGCTTCATCATTACCATCATCATCATAATCATCATCATCGTTGTTGTTGTAAGCATCGGGATAAAAAGGCAAAAAATAGGTGGAAACAAGAGCATTTCAGAATTTATCACACTATAAAATAAGTTCTGAGATCAGCGTCTAGCCCTGTGGTTTTCGTCAGGAACACGTTAAAATCATCATCATCATCATCACCATCATCATCATCACCATCATCATCGGGCACATAGATGTATGTAAATCTCCCATAGGACTACATCTGTGCCTGAACTGTAGCATCTGAGAAACTCACCTAACAACTTATATTCAAGAAGCATCTATTTGGGATTTGAACTAGAACCATCCGCATTGTCTCCCAGAAAGCTACTAATACAGCTATTAACTAGAGAAGACTGTTCAGTATACTTAGTCGTAATTCTCTTGCTGAGCAGTATACTTGCTGAGCATGATAGCAGTAGGTTCAAAGAACATAAACATTTTTTCACCTACAAATTTGATAATTTAAAACATAGCTTTCCTGTAACCTCAAACATAAATAATTTATTACATGAGTTGTGGTGTAAGATCATGAAAATCATGATCTTACACCACAATCTGAAACTCGTGATTACAACTTGGCAATTTCACAAGTAGGATAAATCATGATCTTACACCACAACTGATGTAATAAGTTATTTATCTTAGTTGATCTGTAAAGGACGAAATGGGTTTGAATCTGTCCCTTAAAGATGGGTCACTAGTTTTTTCGAATTTCGTAAGGCGAATTGCAAACAATTTAAAGTTATTATCTTTTTGTGATGATCTCACTAATTAGAAGAGGAAATTTTTTTACCCAAACCTCGAGCGTTAGTGTTGCTAAAGGGGTCCATTTTGGTCACATAATAAGAAGAAGGGAAGACAATGGGTCGGGGCTGAGTTGTGCCCTTTGAGAACATCTTGAGATCTGAACCCGTTTTTTCTGTCTCCTGATGACCGAGTTCTTAAGCAGAGACCACTGTATTTCTCGCACGCGCACACGCGCAGACACGCACACACACGCACGCACGCACACAC
>NW_004797754.1:193173-195074 GCF_000002075.1 Aplysia californica
CTCTCTCTCTCTCTCTCTATTTCTCTCTCTCTTTGTCCTAAAAAAGGTTTTTAACTTTTCTATTCCCGACTAGACTGTCAAATAAATCAGCAGCACCTGCTGCCACACACAAAAAATTCTTTTAAATATAGGTGATTCCATGCCCCATCTACCCAATTTAAAATCGAATTAAATGCGGGGGGGTGGGGTGGAGGGGGGACTTCGACTCTGCCTGTCAGAGGCAAACAGGACTGAGGGGGGAAGGGGGGATACAACATCCCACCAGAAAAGCCGAGGTATTCGCAAGATACAGCTGTACAGTACCACTCTTCGTTATCAGGTTGGTCACAGATACTTTAGTTTTAATTTAATTTTACTGCACTTACAATACAAATACTTCATTAAAGTGCCGAAGATCAGAGGTTTAAGTAGAGACAATATACAAAGGAAGAAAAAGAGAGCACATAGGGAAAATAGATTTTTGACAGAAGTGAGCAAACCACACCAGAGCGCCTTTTACTGTTGCTCCGAGAGTAACAACTATAAAACAGCAATAACAACAACAATAATAATAACAACAACAACAGCAGCAGTAGCAGCAACAACAACAGCAACAATAACAACAATGGCAATAACAACTGTGGACATAAAGACAATAAGGAGAAAGATCAACGAAGAGTAACTTTGAAGTAAATTAAATAGACAAATCTACTCACAGAAGACCCCTCCGAAGGGCCAGCCCATCGTGGCGTAGCTGGTGCTCAGGGGAGGCAAACACACCAGCAGGAAGAGCAGGTCGGCCACGGACAGGTTCACCAGGTACAGATAAGTGACGCCACGCATCTGGACGTGCCGGACCACGATGTACACCACCGACATGTTACCCGCGATTCCAATGAGGAAGAAAAGTCCAAAAAAGATCAAGGCAATCTTTCTGCCACAAGAAATGAGCTCATGTTCAGGAACAAACGTGTTGTTGAATGTGTAGTCATAAGTGAAAAGTTCTTCAATGGTAGCGTTACCGATGTCGATCTCAATTCCGGCTTCGTCAACGAAAGAGAAATTCTCCAAATCAGTGATGTACAAGTAGTCATTGTAGCTTTCATACCCCTTGTCTGACATGGAGTTCGAAAAGGAAGAATTGTTGGAGGAGTCGAGATTGAGATGAGAAGAAAATTCATTATTATATTGGTGGTGGTTGTTGGAGTTTAAGGAATCTTGATATGTTCCTTGAGTAAAACCATTCGTCCTCATTTTTTTTATCACCACACAACCTTGCGGCGGCGGCGGCAGGGGATTATTGGCACGACTGACCACTGGCGACTCTGTCAACTACGACAGCAACGGAGGTTATGATGGCATCCAACTAAGCCTGCACACACAGGCTTTGACATGCTATGCTACACCTCCCCGACATTTGCTCCAGACTGGAGTGGTGAATAGTCGACTGCTCCTCCTTCTCGCCTGTTTCCACTTCTTTTTCGTCTTGCGTAGCGGTGGAGATTTGCGCCGCGCTTGGGGCGGGTTCAAGCGTGAGCGCCTCAGGTGTGACAACGGCGCAGACGTGAACTAATGCCTCGCGCTGAAAGGTTCAAGTCGGTAGCGTTACGAATCCGAGAAGGGAATAATGGTGTGAACGTGTCGCCACCGGGCGGGTGTAAAGTGTGAGGAGAGGCGAGGAGGGAGCAACAGCGTGTCTGTCAGGCGACAAAGTGCAACCTTGTTGTCAAAATCTTCAACCCGCGGCTGCACCCAAGGAGCGCGTGCGACGGGGACGGGGAGATAATTCGGTGTTCCCGCTGAGGAGGGCTGTAATCGGTTCTGCCACGGACATGACGTAGCGACGAGTCTAAGAGGAGGAAAACAATACGCTGGTGATGCTGCTGCTGGATGGGGGTGGTGGTAGAAGAAAGGGGAGGGGG
>NW_004797754.1:197175-204675 GCF_000002075.1 Aplysia californica
ACTACTACTACTACTACTACTACTACTTCTGCTACTACTACCACTACTATACTACTACTACTACTACTACTACTACTACTACTACTACTACTACTACTACTACTACTACTATGACAAGCAGACTATAAATACGTGATACACCCGGGGAAAAAATATTCAAGGCTTAAGAGGTGCACACGCATTGCGAAATCTTACCGATTGTGCAGAAAGTGCAGACTGCGGAGAACACTCTTCAGATTTTGCCAAGTCAATCATAGACTGATATATTGGATATCAAAGGAAAGATAGATCTAGATCTACCACTTTTTGGTTGCGTAAACCATCTTATTCCTTTGAGTATTTACGCTATTCCTTTCACATGGGTAATAGTAATTTAAGTAGTCTCAAAAGCAAGTCATGTTATAAAAATAATAATTTGGTGCTCCAATTAGTTTTCACAACATCAACACCGAAAAAGCAAACTGGCATTTTTCCCGACCACGGGGCAGGGTTTTTTTCTATTCATTGGTGTGTGTGTGTGTGTGTGTGTGTGTGTGTGTGTGTGTGTGTGCGTGTGTGCGTGTGTGTGTGTGTGTGTGTTTTGTTGTTGTTGTTTGTTTTTTATTAACGAAGGTTAGATCTTTGTTTATTCCACACAAAAACAACACTCCACAATAGCATTTGGTTATTGTCACCCAAGAAAGATGGCAGATTGTTTTGTAGACGTTTTACGGCGCTCGCAACTGCATAAGGTAATGTGAGCGCCAAGATGATTGATTAACTCAACACTCGAGAAATCGAATTAGCAGCGTGCTTCGCGCGTTTCTTCTGTTGCCAGGATATTCAAAGCCAACAGAAAACTACCGTCGAATGTCCTAAGCCCTTTTAGAAACATATTTCTGTGTGGATTGCACCGTAATACGCGGGTAAGGACGGTAGATGTTTGGTAGGAAAGAACACCCGAAAACACTTGATCAGTTTTTAGTTTAGCTTCGGCTTTAGTAAAAGTGTTACACACTTGCAAAACACTTAGGTCATACAAGTGCCGAAGATTAGAGGCGTTAGTAAAAAGTAATGTACAAAGAAAAGAAGGAGGAGAGAAGTGATAAGGACGCTGGTTGTTCCAAAGAAAAGAAGGAGCAAACCGCACCAGAACACTTGTCAACCAATCCACTCACGACTTGATCAAGATACTACACATCTCGACTGCTCAATTCTATATTTAGACTCCCGTCAGACGCCACTTTTCGTTACGGCATTTTGACGGAGTCCTATAGTCCTATACTGAGCAGTCGAAGTTGGTGACTGACTGGTGTTCTGCTGTGTCTTGCTCCTTCTATCCTACCAAACATCTATCGTCCCAATCGCTTTTCCTCCTTTTGGTGTATGTAACTGTTATGTAACACCTCTATTCTTTGGCACATGTCATTATAATAATATGATCTAATTGTGTTGCAAGTGCTGTAAAACGCTTACTAGATCTAAACCAATAACCAGTGGATCAGATCTCGCATACGTGGTAAGTGTGTACCGAGTTTTCCAACTCTCCATCGTCCCGTCCTCGTCCTCACGACAGCAGCTTGACGAAGGAGCTCACACACTGGGTTTGTTTGTCCCGACGACCGATGAAGCGCGCGCGTTGGACCAGCAGGGACTCTGACCTCCTGGCCTTGTTATTGCTTCCCCACAAAAATATCTGCCTTAGCCGGCGTTAGAGCGAAGGCAAGGTCTCTGAACTAACGACCGTTGCTGCATTAGAGAGGTATCCCGTCGCGCAAGACTGCGACTCTCTCTCTCTCTCTCTCTCTCTCTCTCTCTCTCTCTCTCTCTCTCTCTCTCTCTCTCTCTACTCTCTCTCTCTCTCTCTCTCAATCTCTCTCTCTCTCTCTCTCTCTCTCTCTCTCTCTCTCTCTCTCTCTCTCTCTCTCTCTCTCTCTCTCTCTCTCTCTGAATTCAGGCCTCTCGATCTTGGCAATACCAGACTGATGAATCACGTCAACGATTTCCAAAAGTAGTCTACTCTTTTTCAGTTTCGGTGAGAAAAAAGAAACGATTTTTTAAAACATAAAAAAACAATCGGTGACATTACTGATAAGGAAAAGAAATCGGCGAGGTTATCTTCGGTCATTGCTCCAAGCAAGCTCTAAAAAGAGCGAAAATAATTATTAGACTTGTATAACAAATCCAAGACTTTGCGCTCTGACGTAGTTCCGGTTCACCATTGAGCCCACAGTTAGACACTATCTGGAAGTAAATGAAGGGCAAGGTCTGACTGGTTTATTCTTCTTGTTCTGTTTTCTTTCATTGATTTAAGTATTTTTATTTCTGTGCGAGTTCAACGCTTATCTGGGAGAGAGATACAGGGAGAGAGAGAGAGGAGAGAGAGAGAGAGAGAGAGAGAGAGAGAGAGAGAGAGAGAGAGAGAGAGAGAGAGAGAACAGGGAGGGTGATATAGAGAGAGAGAGACAAAGAGATGCAGAGAGAGACAGAGACAGAGAAAGAAAGAGAGAGACAGAGAGAGAGACAGAGAGATGCAGAGAGAGGGAGAGAGAGAGAGAGAGAGAGAGCGGGGAGAGGGAGATAGAATAAGAGGGAGAGAGAGAACGGGGATGGAAAGCGAGAAAAAGAAAGGGGTGGGGAGAGACAAAAAGAGAGACTGGGGGGGAGAAGGAGTGAGAAAAAGAGAAAAAGAAAGAGGGGGGGGGAAGAGAGGGGAGAGAGAGAGGGGGGGGGGAGAGAGAGAGTTTATATGTCTGTGTTTGTCTTTTTGACACCACAAGAGCTTACTGCGATCTTTTACCTCTATGTAAGTATTGTTGTACTCATAGTTTGAACTTTTCGAGTTTCTAATTCTAATGAACTCTTCTACAAAGCAAAAGAATAGGCCTACATCAACCACTGTTTAGTTTTCACATTTTGTTTTCTGAATAAAGTCTATGAAATTATTATTCGCATGCTTTTGTCATCGATTATTTTATCCGCCCTTTCCTGCATGGCTTTTCGCCTTCGACTGTGTGATTAAGTTTGCCTTTATGAGTATTTTCGTCACAAAGTCGTTGTTAAAAACAGACCTGAGAAAAGAAAACCATTTAATAACAAAACACGTTAAGCGAAGGTTTTTTGAAGCCAGGCCTTCTTTTATGCTTAACAAATAAAGAGTATCATCAATAGTCCGTTTGATTCCTATAGATGGTGCTAATATCGGCTTGAGTCATTTCGCTGGTCAGGGCGATTTTTTTTTTAACTTTGACAGTTTTTAATTGTTTTGCAGCCCAGCCGGTGTAACTAGTATTTCGTTCAAATGGGGTGTAGTGAGGCGGGTAGGTAGTGCAGCCTTGCAGGACGGTACGAGACACCAGCAGAAATAATGGAGACGCTCAACGAAATATCTTTTCATCTTTTATTTGTTGGAATGAGACACGCGTCATTCATGTTTGATATGAATACCGTCACCAATACAACCCATCCAGGTACAGGTAAACAAAAAGAAAGCATTACATATTATATCAATTCCTTTAAAAGGAAAGAAATTTTTAAAAAATAATAGCTCAAAGTCGGCCTGTACCAAAGAGGTAATAAACAATACCATACGATTTTATACAGTGGCGTCCTAAAGAAACTTGAAAATGTAATTACCCTATCATCGTGTTAAAGCCTCGCATTACCCATTCATACATCATGCCCATTTAATGCTTAATGAATTCTGCATCATGTGACACATGAACAATTCATCTATGTTAGGAGACACCCGAAATATGGTCACTCAAAACTGACCAAAAATCAAGCGTGGCAAATTGTGCGAAATCTAAGAAACGTAACACTGTCTTTGCGCGTGTATTGAAGCGCCTGAATATAGATAGTAATGTACATACATCGAATGTCCAATGAAAACAGAGCAATCATAAATACCACACAAAACTTGGACTTAACAGTAAAGGTGCTAATTGTTATTTTAATTAGGAGCCATTGGTTTTGTGTAGTGCAGAAGCTCTTAGAGCATCGACTCTATTACATTTTGGATATAATTATTTGTCATGTTATCCCAAACGTCATAGGGAGTTGCAAACAAAGGATCTGAATTGGGAGCAACGTCGCTTTTCTTCAGTTACTGTTTCATGTGACTTCACATACCATTAGTATTCATATCGGGGCTATTTATTGGTGACCACTCCAACCTTGATTTGATTTGATTTTCCAAGAATCGTTTAGTGGCCATGACCCTGTGAGAAAAGCTTTGCTACACATGGAGATGTCTACTTGAATGACACCGTGGCGAAAATAAGGGTAGTCCACTAAACCAAGCCTCCTGGTGATTCTCACGACACGAGAGCTTTATTCTTCATTCTACCCCAGACAGCCCAAACCCATGGCAGTATCGTGGCCTCTGTTCCTCGCTGACAGATGATTTTGTCCAAAATCAAACTGACATAGTCCATGTGCAAAAATGTTTCGTACTCGACACGGAACCACCAGCTCTTAAACAGAATCAAATTAAAACTAATGAACAAAGTCACCCAACTGTTAAGTCCAGTTTTTGCAGGGCATTTGCAACTGTTCTGTTTTCCAATCTGTTTGAAAATATCATCAGAAGATGCTGTTAATTACAGATACAATAATATTCCTTTTTTCATTTGATATTCAATACAAGTCCATTCCATCAATGTTGATGCACCGCAATATACGTGTGAACACACCTTTAACGTTTCCATGATTTCGCACAATTTTGCCAAGCCTGATTTTTTAAAGATCAGTTTTGGGTGACCATATCTCAGGTGTCTCTTAACAATGATGAAATTTTAATATGTCAGATGGTGGAGAATTTAATAAGCATTCGATTGGAATGTTGCTTGTGTGGGTAGTACAAGGCTATAACAATATGATTGGGTGACTTTTGGACGCTACTATAACCTCTTTTGTCTGTGCAGTCCTGTTTGTAGGAGGTTGGCGGGTGCTCTGGTGTGGTTTGCTCCGTCTCTCCTATCAAACACCTATCCTCCTGATCTCCTCTTTCTTTTTTGTATTTGTTACTCTCTTGTAAAATCTCGAATCTTTGCACTTACATTATGACCTTATTGTGTTGCAAGTGCCGTAAAAAATACTAAAAACAAAACAAAAGTCGTGTTACGATCCGCGGGCCGAAAAATTGGCCACGTGTCAGAAACAATTTCGAAGAAAATTAAGCACTATCAAGACGTCTACCTCGTATTTGGACAAGCAAGAGCTTACCAAAAATATATGTTGTTGCTGCGTGTGCGTCTTTTGGTTGACTAAGCTATTGTTGCCATCGTCTATTATCTTTTTGTCAACTTGAAGCTATGTTCCAACAGAGATCGCAGAAGCAGTTTCTGCGAGACCTCAACAAAACTGAAATTAATGGTTGAAAACCTGGCGAAAGACATATTAAGAGCCATATTAAATACAGTTATTTAAAAAAGGTACTTTATACAAATTCTGTGACGTGTTTACTTTCGGTAACTGACGGGACAGAACAAACACCTCATTTTTGTTGGTAATTAATTATATACATCAAAAAAGTGTAAATCATATGGGTCAGTTCTATACCCAAACACTATTTTAAAAGCCAGATGGGTCTACCTTCACATTAAAGTAAAATGATAACTCATTTCTGCCTAACAAGTGTTTACACCCGAACCATTTTCATTGGTAATTTATTGTGCAAAAAATTGGTAACTGGTAGGACACAAATGGACTAATAAAAGAGACAGTATAGTCCATTTTGTCACTAATTTGAACTATGAACTATAAAGGAAATTATATTTCAACAATAGCATAGGCAATTTTCATAATTTGCATTATTTAGTAAATCGTTTACGCTCCATCGACACAATTAGGTAGTTTAGGAGGCGGGCTGTTTTAGCTTCTGTCTGTCAGGACTAGCCAGACTGAATGAAATACGACATCACAACAGAAAGATGGAGATAGCCAGACAACTCTTCACAAGAAATTTAATTTTAATGGAATCAATACTGACGGCACATTGAATACGCAGAAAATTCAATTCTTGAAGATGATATGTCACGCACTATCAGTGAGTCACAGTGTAAATAACTTACTGCATAATGCACACTTCAGATATCTTATTGACAGGGGTCGAGAGAGTTCGGACAGGCGGCCAGCGCTCGAGTTGCTTTCAGTGCGTGTGTCTGGGGCGGGGGAGGGGGTTTAAGGCACAAGCGTTGTGGGCATGAAACATAGGTAGAGATGCAGACGTACCTACAGTCGCATCCACCCCAACCCGCCCCTTCTTTTTCCCCTGGCTGCTGAACAATGAAAGTCTAATTTAGACATGATAGATTTAGATCTGTGTAATGAACTGCGCGTCGGTCTGATGAAACAAACGTAGCCGTATGGTATACCCTACATTGCAAGGCTACTTGCTGTTTACATTGCTATAGCGAGCACTCAGAGTTAACAAAATTGAAGGTCAGGTCTAACGACTTCGTATCTGAGTTTCTCTATACTGAAAAGTCATCCACTGATGACTGGTGAAGAATCTCCGTGTCCCAAAGTCTGTTTTCATTGGAGTTTTCAAGATTCTGCCCCTCTACAAGGGAGGGGGTGGGGTGGGACTGACTGCATTATACATGTACTCCTCTACTGCAATGTTGACCAGCGGATTCACAAAACCAAAAAATCTGGTGACAGAGTCAGCTTTTGATACCTGAACTGCAAGTTTCTTGGCTGGAGTTCAAGTTTGTTATCGTGATGACTATCAAGGCGATTCACAAGAGGTGAAGATTTCTCTTTACCAATTATATGAGGCTCTCAAAAAGCGACTGATAGCAAAAAACTGCAGTTCTTAATTAAGACAAAGCCTTAGTGTAATGAAGTGACTGTCTCATTTATGGCTTTGGAGATGATTTCAGTCCAGAAGTGAGTAAACTCTTGACGAACTGTAGCGATATCTGCAGTCACATAAAAAAACATGCACTTTTGGTCAAACAGCTTATGCAACATAGGAAAAGTCTTCAGCTGTATGGACAGTTCCTTTGTTAAAGAATCCGTCTCCGTAGAGTCTACTCCACTGTTCCACCAATACCATCAATAAGGCCTTTGCCATGGATGGAGGCAAAAAGCTCAAATCAAGCTGTTCAAAGTCATGATGCAAGAGGGTCGGGAATCTCACTTGAGGCAGCGTGTTGCAATTCTTGAACTCACTTCACATCCATCAGAAAATAATATGTAAAGTTTGATCATTGTCAGTTTTCTATTCTTCTGACAACCCATTATTTTGAAGTGTCAAAGAATGGAACTGTTGTAACCACACGAGCAAGGCCATGGTTAGGCCAGAGAACTTGAAGTTTCATACTTAAAAAATTAATAATAAAAGAGCTATAACATATTATTTTGCAACGAAATGGTAACTGGCGGAACAGAAAAATAGTCGTACTTAATATACTGTAAGAATATATGCTTCAACCCATTTAGATGATTTATGGTCTTTCTTTTAAACATGTATTGAAGTAATAAATAGTTTATATTTACCTGTGCTCTCGTGGA
>NW_004797754.1:207175-215154 GCF_000002075.1 Aplysia californica
ATAGATCAAATTTGCTAGACTCTATTCTAAAGTTGTTATTTGCTTTTGTTGTCCCCTGCTCACCACAAGGAGGTGGAAGCAAGACACTCTCCAATGTTTACAACTACTCACTTAAATTAAAATTTTTCTTTCGTTTGTGCGTATTATAAATGCACCAATTTGAAACACCCCTGAAAGTGAAGGCATAATGTACATAGTGCGTAAATAAGCCCCCCACACCCACCCCGCTTTTTCCCCCCATTAAAAAACTCCCCTCCTGGGACAGATCACAAGCATTGTCTTAAACTTAAAACACAAAACAAGCATAACAAATCATTCTCAATATGTGGTGTGTTCGGAAGAATTGAACTTTTCTCACTTTCATTGATCAACTTGTATTTAATTGTGTTACTAACTATAATCGTTCTTCCATCTAATTAATACCTGGAGAAAAAAAAATACAGTGGAAACCGGATGTATAACAGAGATGGTGGGAGTAGAGAAAATGTTCTGTTATATCCGATCCCTGTTAAATCAGAAATGCAAGGAAAGTAAGCATTTGTGGACTAATCCAACTGTACTTTTTCATGGGTAGTTGCCCTTGCCACAAGTACCCACGAGCAGGGGTTTTGGCACCAACTTTCTCCTTGCCTCCTTAAACCACACCAGAAGATCTTGGTCCACAGCATCTGCTTCGGGCAGTCTCATCTTCTTTCGATCCAGAGCAAACTTTTCATTGGAGTATGCTGCCACTATCTTCTCTCTATCCTTGATAATGGTGTGAATCGACCCTTGTGGAATGTCGAACTGACGACAAATCTCTGCCAGTGGAGCTTGCTTTTTGTCAACGGCCTGGATTATTTCGTATTTTTTGTCAATTGAAAGGCATTTTCTCTTGCGCTTGACATCGTTGGTGACACATTACGCGTGCGTGTTGCTAGGTTTCAGGCTAGATCGAGGTCTGCAGCACACCGCAGCCCTCTCTCCAGTGGCATGGCTTGCGTAGGCTTGCTCCATCACTGCGTTACTCTCTCTCTCTCTCTCTCTCTCTCTCTCTCTCTCTCTCTCTCTCTCTCTCTCTCTCTCTCTCTCTCTCTCTCTCTCTCTCTCTCCCTCTTAATTTTTACACCTTGTTATCGAGCCTATGCCCCTGCTATAACCGGTTGGGCTCCGATGAGGCCCTGTTATTGCCGATAACTTTTAATAGAGACAAAGAGTAGGAAAATACGGGGATATTAAAAATCCCTGTTATTACCGGATCCCTGTTATTACCGGACCTGTTATATATGGTTTCCACTGTACCTGTGCTACTGCACCAAAGGGGACCTGGTATTACGGAAACTGGTCCAAAAGGAACGCAGCCCTCCGTTGTTACACACGAAAGAGCAGAGTTCGATTTCGCTGACCCTCTGTTTGCTAATAAGTAGAGACTGAAAATCCCGCCTTGTTTCAGACGGCGGTGGAATATACCGATGACAAATGCGTCTGAGAATGTCGATGCGTTTTTGAGACTGGGTAAAAATGTCGAAAAGCCTGCAGTGTTTGCGAAAATTATCCTGCAGTCTTATATGCCCTGAACAGTCTTGCTTTTAAACAAGATTCAGCTGGTGTGCATAGCAATGAACAGAAACAGCATGAGGGAAAAATTGGCGCATCTGAGTCTGTGCACCATTTCAGCTGCCCCCTCGTAGGTTTGGGCGACCAGCTTCTCCTCGACGCTGAATGGTTCTAAAGCTTCAATTAGGGTTGAAACGAGCCCTTGTGAAGTTCCATCTCTGGTTTCAAGAAGACTTTATAAACCGCTCTAGCCTACCGGTTTTCCGTCCATTCTCATTATACCTCAGAATGATCTCAAACTGTTACAAATTACCTGCATGGGTTGCTTCGTCAGCGTGGACAGGAAGAAAGTTGGCAGAGGATAATATTATGTCTTCATTCAGTTCTTCGAGGTGTATTTCGAAAATGAAGTCCAGCAGTTCGTTTTGTATCGTTTCGAAAGTACATGTATATTTTGCAACTGATCAAACAGTACCCTGGTAGTGTTAACGTCTCTGGCAGTAAATCAAGAAAAATAACCTCTGTTCCCCAACAAATCACATTTTTCATGATCTCGAAGGGCGAGTTTGTGAGTTCCACAGAACAAAATACCCTCGATAACCTTACACAATGCGTGCCTGTTCTTTCTTACTCGTTGGTTATTGAGACTTTGCAATGAGATGATCAACGTCTAGCTGCGCTGCTATGTCTTCTACTCCGAAAATGTGGTACTTAACAGTGTTGTTGACATGCGCTCTTGATGACTCGGATCGTGTCTTTAATGCTTTGTTTCACAATGACAAGATCAAGAAAACCTGTCTCATTCAACCATAGAAAGTATGATTAATTTTTGTATAACAGCATGGGCCGGGAATACAGGACAACAAGATAAAGAAAAATTAAATCGACTAATACGGAAAGCAGGTAAATTTTCAACATCTACATTCCCCTACTTAGATGAATTGTACATAACAGCTTGCACTAAACAAACATCCCTTGTTCCCTCAAATAAAAACATCAGTCAGAAGTAAAAGACCTAGGCTTCTGATCTGTAACAAAGAAAGATAATATAGAAGGTCATTTTTACCATCATCCATCAAAATGTTTCCATCTTAACCAACTTGTATAAGTATAATTACGACCTTAGAGTATGCATCAGAACAACATCTAGCTTACGATTATTATTGTTTATATTGCTGCTTATTTATAGTATGCATGTGATGGTAAGCCTGTGAGTGTGTGCATATGTGTGTGTATGTATATGTGTGTGTGTGTGTATGTGTGTGTGTGTGTGTGTGTGTGTGTGTGTGTGAGTGTGTACACGAGGTACGTGGTGAAACACGTATCTATATATACATATATATATATATATATATATATATATATATATATATATATATATATATATATATATATATATATATATATATGAAGTAAATTTTACATGTTAAACTGTGTTCACCGGAGAACAAAACCTTTTTTCCTGACGGCACGAAAGACATTGACTACTTTGGTGAGCAGGCAAGGACACGTTCGTTTGTAGAACGTTGTTTCTGTGCTTGCTGCTTGCGAAATGTGTTTCATTTTCATCCTTGACCACACAAAAAAATAAAAATTAGCCAAACATCTGCTGGCTGAGGAAAAAGCCCATTCTTTTTTTTTTTTTTTTTTTTGTAAAGTGTTTTACGGCGCTCGCAACTGCATAGGTCATATGAGCGCGCGGGACACACCTGATATTTTCAGTTGGTAGGAAATTTTGAATTTTGCCCGGGTGGCGGCCGAAGCCTACTCTTATCGATTTTAGACCACCAAGGGATCTTTAACGTGCGCAACTTGCACACGGGCCCTCCGAGATTTTTCGCCCTTGTCCGAGAAGGCTAGGTGTAGATCTTTCCTACCAGAAGATCAGGGGTGTGGCAGAAAGACAGCAGTAAGGAGGAGCCAAGGAGTAGCAGTAGAAAGGCTGCAGAAAGAGTCAGGAGCCCAGAGGAGGGGGCAAAGGAGGTGAGGGGGTGGGGGAAGAAAGTGGAATTGAAAGCAGACAACAGAACATTGGTAGAGAGCAGGAAAGGAGGTGAAAGGAGACAATTTTAGAGAAGAAAATTTTTCGGTCGCTACCCGGATTCGAACCCGGGACCTTTGAATGAGAGGCCAACACCTTAACCTCTAGGCCACGAGAGCCCCCTAAGCCCATTCTTGAATGGCATATCTTCCCGGCATCAATAATAATTACTTTTCAGAAGTCTCTCATATTCTGGGAACTCTTTTTTTCAGCAGAAGTTCGAAGTCAGCATAATATCTTTAGATCTACAGGTGATTCCTGTATGCACCAAAACAGAAACTACAACAACAACAACATCAACAATATTACAACAGCAACTTCTACTACTACTACTATTATAACTCTTACTACTACTACTACTACTACTACTACTACTACTACTACTACTACTACTACTACTACTACTGCTGCTGCTGCTGCTGCTGCTGCTGCTGCTGCTGCTGCTGCTGCTGCTGCTGCTGCTGCTGCTGCTGCTTCTACTACTACTACTACTACTACTACTACTACTACTACTAATACTACTACTTACAGATAGGTCAAAATTCGAAGCGCCACTTATTGTCATATATTTTCTAAACCATCGTACATTGACTCTTCAGCGTTTGCACATTGACTTGCATCAATATGTCTTTTTGTGAAAACCTGTTAGCTGTATTCTAGAAAATGTCTTACTAATGAAAAATCCAAGTGGGTGTTTTCTACAGGTTTTGAAAGGTTTACAGCCAGGGGAATGTCGCTTCTGAAAAGCAAGTCCATCATTTTTTTTTCCTAATCGTGACGCTATGCTTATTGAACGCATGTTTTGTAAATCTTTAGGGCAAAAATAATATGTTCACTATAAAATTAATTTTCTGTAACAAGTTTTACTACTTAAAAAGTGTCATTGCTGAGCTCTGACGTAGACCATATATGCGTATTCAAAATGTGTGTGAACAATCCCATTTTTCGCGTGATGGAGAAATATTGAACTTAATGTAAATTTATGAAGAAAGAAAAAGATGTTTAATCAAACCTCAATTGTTGTAGAAAAATATGATTCAGTTAAGACAAATTGATTAAAAATGCTATGCAAAGTATGGGTGACATTGGTTTTCACGTTAAAGAGATATTTGACGATATGTTGCGCCACGAATTTTTTACCGCACGAATTATACTTATACTTATACTAATACAGCAAACTACTACTACTACTACTACTACTACTACTACTACTACTACTACTACTACTACTTCTACTACTACTACATGTACTACTACTACTACTACTACTACTACTACTACTACTACTACTACTACTACTACTACTACTACTACTACTACTACTACTACTACTACTACTACTACTATTGTTTGAGAAATGCAGGTTGCTCTGGCATGGCAGTCTGACCACTCATCATCTTCTCTTTGAATTGTTTGAGCATCAATGTACATTATCAAAATTAGTATTATTGTTGTCCTTATTACTGTAGTTGTCTTTGTTGCTGTATTATTAAGAGAAAGACTCCAAATAAAACACTTCAAAATAACAATACATTGCTGTGCATCGACTAATGGTCACGAAGAAGAAAAAGAAAAGGACCATTTCTACAACTGTTACTGTCTGAACTGCCTATTAACTAAAGTTCCACAACACGTCATACTATGTGTGATATGTGACAAGAATGCAAAAGTAGGTGAAATAAACGAAGAAACAGAAAGTACAATGGGCTAGCAGTAGCATGGAGTTGGCAGGATGGATAAACAACAATGGAGACACGTTAGTTGAAAAGTGCTAACTTAACAATCTTGTTATAGGAGGAACACTATTTCCTCACAAACTCACCCATAAACTTACTTGGTGTGTGTTCACCAGACGAAATTACTAAAAATCAAATGGTTACATTTTGTATTAGAAAGAAATTTAGAAAATCATTAATTGATGCCCGCGCATATAGAGGGGCTGAGGTAGGATCAGACGTTTTCCTCTGCATTGCAACAATCAAAATGAAATTAAAAAGGCAAGTGAAAACAGTCACAAAAAACGCTTTGGTTCAAGACAACTGAGAAAAACAGACGTGTCTAGAGAATTTAGAATAAAACTTTCGAACAAATATGAAGGTATACTATCAGTTGATGAAGAAAGTGATGATGCATGTGAAGATAATAATAATAATAATAATAATAATAATAGATAGCATTTGTGTAGCGCATATCCCCGCTCAACAGCAGGCTCTATGCGCTTTACACTATATTATTACCCCAGCAGACCATAGAACACTCCGAAACATTCTCAGCTTCCCGGGAAGCATACAGTGCAAGCAGCTGATTAAGCGCTCAAACACTAACAAGCTGACAAGATCTTTCGCTGTCTATAGCCGGGTACCCATTCCCACCTGGGTGAAGTGAGGAAAATTCGTGTAAAGTGCCTTTCCCAAGGACACAACGTCGGGTCCCTGACGGGATTCGAACCCACGACCTTACGGTTGCGAGTCCGAGAGCCTAACCACTAGGCCACCGACAATGTGGAGGGCAATAAAAGAGGCATACGTCCTCACCGCGGAAGAAGTTCTGGGATATGGATCAAAACCACCTGAAGAATGAATTCAAGAAGATACAGGGAAAGCTATAACATAAAGAAAAGAAACAAAACTAAAAATTCTGTAAGCCGATGCAAATGATACATTGGAGGCCCAGGAAAAATACAGAGAAAGGGGCAAAACAAAAGTCAAAAGAACGGCGAGAAAAAAAAACAACCAGAATACATTAAAAAAAACAAGCTGCTAAAGCTCAAGAAACAGCGAGAATTGTACCAGAATACAAAAAGACTAGCTGGAAACTTCGTAAAATCATCAGAGGGACCAGCAAAAAGAAAGATGGTACCATGGCAACAACTTTAGAAGACAAAAAAGATCGATGGCCAAACATTTTCAAGAGATTTTAAATAGACCACCCCACCAAATGAATTCAGTTTTGACAAAGTACAACCAAAGGAAGAATTGAACATGAGGACAGACAAAATAACCATGCCGGAAATTTTAACAACAGTCATGAAAATGAGAAGTAACGAAAGTCCATGAAAAGACAGAATTACCGCTGAAATGCTTAAAACGATTGGAAAAGAAGGCTAAGAGACATTACTTTTGCTATTTAACAAAATTCTTCTTTTTTTATTCTTGAAGTGTCAGTCCTTGACAAAACACACACAAAATTAACTTGGTAATCCGACTTTAAATAGTGTTCCCCGCTTGATTGTGACTTATCTGTGGTAGCTGATCACGAAAATCTTTTCTTTTTTTTTTATTTGAGCAATATTTAAGAAATTTTTGGAACGCAATTCTTGGACAACGTCAAAGAAGCCGCTCCCTCGTCATCATGCCCTCGGTTCGCCCACCGGAAAGTATCAAGCTCCGCCAAATATCTGGTGGCTGGACTGAGAACCCTTCGATATCGAGAGGATTGTTCGTTTCCACGTTCAATTTTACCGGAAGTTGACAGGATGCCCGCTATTCTTTCGATATCTTACAGTATGTCGACCAAAGAACTGTACGAGTAAATGGGGATTTAGCCAAGCTACTCGCCTTGCCCTAGGCCTGGGCCTGGGGTTATTTCTTAAGGGGGGGGGGGGGAGGGGGCTACACCTGAAGGCTATCTCGCTTACCAGAGGACCAAATTTTTCCCAAATTTCGCGCATATAACAAGCAGGAGTCTTACAATTTGCAATCAAATTTGAGAAAAAAAAGTTTCGTTTCCATGGATGCGGCGGCCATTTTGGGTTTTTGCTGCCATGTCTTGCGTAATGAATACCGCACTTGTTTTTCATGGAAATTGAGTGTTGTTGGGTTTCGGTTTGTTTTTTTATTTTTTTGTTTGTTTGTTGTTGTTTTTTTTGCACACATGTTAGCAAACATTAGATCTAAAAATGTGTCTGTTGTTCTTTTCCTAAACGAATTAGAAAATGTTTTATGATTTTTTTCCTGAGGTAGGCCTAGTATTCACGTTTGCAAAAAATCCGTAAAAACCCACACTTTGGACCCCATCAACAAAAATCTATTACATATTATATCAAAAATTCAATAAACAAATTTTTAGTATTACCTCTTGTCTTCATTTCGTGAAAATTTCATGAAGAGGAAGAGTGGATAAAAAATGGTGGAGTTATTTTTAAAAGTATAGAGAAAATCGCGTTTTGAGAAAACGGCAGATAAAGAAATATAATATATCGACTTAATGTGGAAATGCTGGGGACAAACATGCCCGGTATGAGAAAAAATAAGGCTTTTATGAGCTCTTATGTGATAGAATAGTTGAAGGCGAGGCTGGGGAAGCTAAACATTCCTACAACTCAAATTCCATTATTTTGAGCCGAATTGGGACTTTAGGGGTGTAGCCTCCCCTAAAGAGGGTTTGCTGTTTTTGTTGGGGG
>NW_004797754.1:217754-220157 GCF_000002075.1 Aplysia californica
TACTACTACTACTACTACTACTACTACTACTACTACTACTACTACTACTACTACTACTACTACTACTACTACTACTTCTACTACTACTGCTTCTTCTACTTCTACTACCACTACTACTACTACTACTACTTCTACTACTACTACTACTACTACTACTACTACTACTACTACTACTACTACTACTACTACTACTACTACTACTACTACTACTATCATCATTATTATTATTATTATTATTATTATTATTATTATTATTATTATTATTATTATTATTATTATTATTATATTTTTTTAATTATTATTTTTGTTGTTGTTGTTGTTGTTGTTAAATAATGATAACGATTATAATAATAATAATAAATCAATATTGACTCCCGTTCCTATATTTATTCACATATCCTTGCATCTATCTTTTGTTGAGCGTAATTAACTGTCTTCTTTTTCCTTCACAACCCTTAGAAATAAAACATATTAAAGAAATCACATCTGTGCTGGTCATGCGTAGAGGATACTTTTTTTTCTAATCACATCGGAAATAATATTATGCTTACTTTTTTTTAGGAAGATCCAGCCTGTCTACTCCATAAGGTGAGAGTGTGGGCGCGTAATTTACCTGTTTTGTCCAAGATCACCCCTGCGGTCGCGCTTACGAAGATGGTGGGGGGTTTTTTTATCCTGGTTTATCACCCCTCTTGTCCTCTTGTCAGCTCGTCCATTGAGAGAAGGAAGTTGGGTCTTAAGAGGGGTTTGTCCTTGCCCGACAACGCCGATTTTTTTTTCTTACGAATTCATAAGACTTTTACTACCGTTCTGGCTAGATAGTAATAAAAGACTTAGAGTAAACAAATCTATGACATTTATTTGGTTTTGGGTGCGAATTGTTTGAGCAACTGAAATGTGGTTTCTTAGGAGACTACTGAGAATATCGTGGAAGGAAAGGAAATCAAATAAGATAGTACTTGCTTAAGCCCACGTAAAACGCTCACTGTTAAAAATCATCAGGAAACGACAAGTGCAGTTTTTGAGACACCTGAATAGACAAAAAGGTCTGGAACATCTAGCTCTCACCGACAAAATTGTGGGCAAACGGGGAAGGGCTAGGTACAGAACAACTTACTTAGGGAACAAATGGGTAAGGGGGAAAGATCAGGATAATGTCGCTTTTTTAAAAGCGTCCGAGCGAAGGAATGAATGTAGAATCATGATCGCCGATATCTGGAGAAGATCTAGCCCTGGATGATGATAATGATGATGATGATGATGATGATGATGATGATGATGATGATGATGATGATGATGATGATGAATGTTTGAGTTAAGCACCCAACTTTATACGGTTAGTGTTAGTTTGTTCGTTTAGGACCTTCACCTCCAGAATTTAACATTCGTGTCTTACCGGATGGACGCGAGTGGCTGAAGAAACCTTGTAAACTTTCCAAGCTAGTTGTTGGCAGGTGCTCTGGTGTGGTTTGCTATGTCTTTCCTATGAAACATCTATCCTCCTGATCTCTCATCAGTCTTTGTGTATTCGTTACTCTCTTGTAACACATTTAATCTTCTGCACTTACATAACCTTATTGTGTTGCAAGTGCCGTAAAACTCTTACTAAAAGAAACCACAAAACTCTCCAAGAAACTCAGTTTCAAGAACACCTCGTTGAAGATTCGAACAAGGGTCGTCTGTGACAGCAACCAAGATAAGACACGATACATCATATCTGTATTACATTGTATCCACATCCTAGCACATTGGTTTGGTGTTTCACCACGTGTACACAAACACACACACACACACACACACACACACACACACACACACACACACACACACACACACACACACATAAACACAAACATGCACACACACTTCCCTCACACAACTAACGTGCAGGTTCTCCTATCGGTCACGATTTGTTGACAGCGAGTAACTTGTTTGAGCCAATCCCAAGGTATTCGAGATAATATTTTGCCGTAGTGAGATGGCAAAGGTGAAATCTGGGACACACTTGTTCTATTATGCATTATGTTTCACATTGTGATGAAAAAAAAGGTTTTATTCGCCGGTTGCCTTTTTTTTTTAACTTTTTTTTTTACTCAACACCTTTAATTTATGGCGCTTTAAAAACGTACATTAATTTAGGTATGGATTTTACTGAAAAATGTTGCTCAAATGCACAAAATATGTAAATTTGCAGTTTCCAAGGACGTTCAAGATATGGTAGTCACCAAACGCGGACGCCCATTTTCTCGCTAGTTTAACCTTTGAAACCAGGCGACCTCCAACCCTCTTCATTCACAAATATCTCGACTTCTCTTCAACATATAGGGGTGGTATTTTTTCTGCAAAAGCAAGGCAAATCGACATGCTTTAAGATTATAAGCTTACCAATAACTCTTTACACCC
>NW_004797754.1:224280-225320 GCF_000002075.1 Aplysia californica
TTATTATTGTTGTTGTTGTTGCTGTTGTTGTTGTTGTTGTTGGTTTTCTTTTTGTTGTTGGTGTTGCTGCTGTTGTCATGATCAATGAATGACATTTATTCTAGACCCACGAGACGTTACTATTCATTTTCTTATCTTACTTTGTGTGAAATGGTTAGTCGGATGTCCAGTCCGATACGATCCTGCAGACACGGCATGTCTGATAAAAGTAGAGCCGACTTAAACATGTTATGTCATTAAACTGTTATACCCAGTGCACCTTGCCCATTTGATAGCCTAATTTTGATTCATTTGATGCAATCGGGGTCAGCCAGGATTTTCCTTCATGTATGAGTAAAATATTTGATCGAATCCTCCAAAAACAACCATATTATTCGATTTAGGAGGATTGGATCAAATAGTGTCAAAATGATAACTTATGTCTCTCAATGGAAGAAAATCTGACTGGCCCCGACTCGATTCAACTGAATTCGATTGGCAGTGTGCACCGGGTTTTTTTTTATATGTACCAAGGGCAGAGAGTAAGGTCATGTGATGTCTTTAGCTTCCGTGTATATCAATGGACGGGGACGGATCAGAGGACACAGCTCGGGGGCTGGGGGTGGGGATGGGTGGGGGATAAGAAAGGGGGTGGGGAACGTGAAAAGAAAGGTAGGAGAATGAGGTGGGATTGAGGGGACAGGTTACGTATGCAGTAAGGTAATGGAAAAAGATGGTGTTATTACTATTAACCCTTGGATGGTGTTCTTATTATTATTAACCCTTGGAGTCTAAGCTCCTCGGAGACTCTTAAACGCCTGCATCTTAGCTTCAGAAAGAAAACTAGATTTCAACCTCCTCACTGGAATGCCTGTAGCTCAGTTGGTTACATGCTCGACTACTGTGGGGATGAGCCGAATTGTAATTCCCAAAGACGTGCTGATGAACTTCAGTTCTTTGGGAGTGTTCAGTACTCATGGCTTGGGTTGGAAATTGACGTTAAATTCGAAAGTCCTTTTTTTCTAAATGACCTTTACACGCCTGGTGGAACGGTTAGGGGG
>NW_004797754.1:227938-234385 GCF_000002075.1 Aplysia californica
AGAGAGAGAGAGAGAGGGTGGGGGTAAGGGGGAACCTGCCCACACAGGTCTTCCTCGTGCATCTGCGAAGATCCTTGCCGCTACACCACGGCTTACTAGATTGTCAGGCCTCCCCAGCGCGACCGTAGTCGGAAAATGTGGAGGCAAGTTGAAAACGAGGTCACTGCAGTAGCCTACGCGAGACAATAGGACGGCAGCGCAATCAGATCACCGAAAGGGAAATCAAATAAGATGTGCTTATTATACAACTACAAATGTGAAGTGTGCTGACAAAATGAGTTGCTTCTCAGATTCAAGCCTTAAGGAAACAGATAAATCACGCTTATAGGTGAAGTTTTTCACAGTTTATAAGTATGAAATAATAAAAGTTAGACAGGTTATAGTTAAAGAACATGGCATCCATGGAAAATCTACAAGTTTGACCCTAACGTCGATTTTTGGCCAATATCTCCATTTGAGGATTGCGAGAAGTGACTCATTTTGTCAGCATGCCTCACAAATATTATCTTAATTGGATTTATGATAACTAGATTTCTAGATCTAGACTCTAGTTCTTGTCTCATTTCTCGTTATAGGTGCGCTAAAAGAGCTTCACTTCCCATTGGCAATGGGCACAGAAAATAATGAGAGAAAGAAGAATAAAGATAGCATTTTATAGCACCATGGAAAACACAATCCATGCTCTATGTGCTAAAAAATATACTCATTCATTGTGCAAGCATGGAATTACATGTATTTATAGGCCTAACAGTAGAAACATTGGCAAGTATGGGTAATACACACCTACATGTAAGCATGTATACACTCATAGAGACATAGTCTAGATCTAGATAGACACACATAATAATTATATTAATATATGCGTTCACAAACATTACAGTGTAAATATTATGAAAAAGGTTTAACTTGCTAAGTTTATGAAGACAGCTTTAGGACTTTCTGTTTTTAGGTTCTTTCGCTGATGGTGGATTGGATATCTTGCTGAAATTGTTTAACAAAATGTTGCTCATGACAAAGCAGTTGTGTTGTCTCATCTCAAAACCATAATACTGTGAGATGTCCATAAATATTTCACTCAAAGAGTTTCTGCATAACATACCTTGTCACACACTGGCTCCTACAAATGAACACGACGAATCAAAAGAAACCATGTCTTTCTGTGAATATTCTTCCAACTGGTCACTTTCAACTGAACTGACTGAATACCTTTCTAGATCTAGCTCTAGATCTACACGTTGTTCTTGCTAAGGGCACTGGTGTTGGAATTAAACTTTTGGGCAAATTAGAAAATAGCGATGGGGGGTTTTTGGTCTTAATCTTCCTTTGACAGAAATACATGTAGTTTCAAATCCATCTGGAAAATGTTTAATACAAACAACAATATTTCCAGTATCAAGTATATTGTCGCGTGGGATTGCTTCCATCCAACGTTCTCTCTCATCTTTATCTTTAGGTAGAGATCTACAAGTAACCTTGTCAGTAGAGTCATAATTTGACCCAGTAGATCTAACACAACATTTTCTGCCCATTTTCAACAAGTCTACACAATGTACATTATTCCATTAGAAAGCACTGAAATTGATAATCCAAATGAAATACTAGGCCTATCCTCATGTCACACGTTTCACATCACAAGTCACAAGGCAAGGCGGCTGACATTTTGAAAACTTTGTTTACTTCCGTCGCTGTTCTTCTCACCTCCCCTGACCTATTAAATTTCATAAATGTTTTTCAAGTAGAAAAAAAAACTATTGTAATTAAAATGAAGAACATTTTCAAAAATGAAGATATGTAAAGTGCACATTGAAAGCTAATTGGTATTAAAGGAAGGATATTTCTTTATTTCTGCCATGGAATTTGTTAAATGCTATTTATAGGAATAAGATGACAATCGGCTGTTCAATGTGACTCCCACGTTCTGACCTAGTTATGCGTCGCCTCCACATTTTCAGACTACTGTCGTACTGAGGAGGCCAAACGATCTAGTAAGCCGTGTGCTACACCCTAGACGCCGGTACACGTATTGTCTTGAGTATGCATATAAGAAACACAACGACAAGTTAAGAAGAAAAAAAACCCAACTAGATCTAAGTACTTACTGCAAACGTGTGGGTTTATTAAAGATGCTTCAACATTGAATTCTGATAGGTCTGTTGGGTTGAACGTTCTCAATGTCGTCATATCCTGTTAGTGACCTCACTTCTTTCTCTCGCACGATTCTTGTATAAAATGCAGAAATAAAGTTTTATGCCTGTCCAAGATTACAGCCTTTGTACGTGTGATTTACAATAAGTGATTTGCCAGCTAAGGAAATGTTGTTTCAGAAATAACGTTGGCGAATCATACCGTTTGTTCCAATTTCATTGCGCTATAGTAGTTCCAGTTGCATCAGTGTAGTTCCAATTTGGTCATGATTTAACATGCCTTTTGCAATGCCGTCGCGTGCCTGAGGAATTGGCGTAGAAATCCGGTGTGAGGCTACTTTTAAGGGTACGGAAAAGTGCCCGGCTTTATTTATGGGTGGTATCGATGACAAAGGTATCGAATAAGCTGCCTGGTGTGACAAAATAAATTAATGTTCTCCAGGACCACATAGACGGGAAATGGTAACATAATACATATTATGACAAGAGATTTTCTCATGGGTTGGGTTATATAGATCTTTTTTTTTTCTCGAAAAAAATAGTACATCTTTTAATTTGGAAAAACAGTGTTATTGCTTTAGTAATTGTACTGCTGTTAGCTTTTCTCTCAGCAGAGTTGTTATCAACTGCAGCAGTATGGCCTCTCAAGGCCAATTTCAGTTGATGTATCGTCGGATATGATTGTCCCTTCCTTCTGAAGACGAAACGCAACAAAAGTCAACATACAGAAGGCCTTGAAGCAGAGATATCAATGCTATTAGCAATTCTAGCCCACTGCAGCTGCTTCACTTGTCACTACATTCATCCTAAGTTCAAGATAAAATCCAAAGAATAGTTGGTCGCTTCTAAGCACAATGGGGCTATCATGAAAAATTCTGTTTTGAGAAAATCGATCGTAAAGTTTTTGCACCATTGTTCAGTTTCTTTAAAAGACAATTTGGGCTTTCTCTATAACCAAACAAATGTACACACCAATGAAACTAAACTTCTCCTATAGGTAGGGCAATGCCCACATTTAATTTGGTGTAGGTCAAGATTTCTGGAAACCCCCGAAATCTGGGTTAGCCCGCTTGTCCTAAAAGCGACCAAAATTTAATTTTCTTTCGTGAAACTACAATGAAATGGTAGTGACATTCTTACCCTAATTTATTTCCTACAAATTGTAGTTTTAGAGTCAGCTGATCACCAAGTCAACACTATTTATCAGGTGTCGCCACCCGTGGTTTTGAGAACATTCATTTTCAAGCTTGTTCAAAGAGAGGCGTGAACTATATTATTTGAAGGAAGTAAGAATTGTTACCATTCCAACATTTTAAAAAACTGGGACACATTTTCACATCCCCACATTTAAAAAAAATGGGACAAATTTTCACATCCCCACTTTTGACATGTTCTGTATAATGGTTCTTTTAGTAGTGAAGTGCCTATCTTGTATTTGTTTAGTTTTAGTAGAGATTTTACGGCGCTCCCAACTGCATAAGGTCATATGAGCGCCAGAAGATTAGAGGTGTTACAAGAGAGTAACAAACATAAAAAATGAAGGAGGGGGAGATAAGGACGATAGGTGTTTGATAGGAAAGAAGGAGCAAACCACACCAGAGCACCCGCCAACCACCCACTTATATGTGTTTCTTAGTTCATTAAATAAGCAAGTTATTTAGTATGTGAAGATAGCAGCTTTAAAATAGAATAAAACCTATTAAATACTTTTCTATTTCCCAAGGGTCAGAAACACATGAGCCAAAATGTGAATCCCGTGTACTCTTGCAAACAACCCCAACAGCATTTACTGGGATTTGCAAACTCTCTGGACCCCCCCCCCCCCCCTCCCGGGCAATACCACTGACTGGAGTGTCTTTAGGCCATTCCCAAAGGGGGGGGGATATTAATCTGTTCATATGTTCATATCCACAGTAGAATTGCAAATGGACTGATTTATCAATGTCATGCTCATACTGTGCCGGAACAACAACATAGGAGGAACTATTGCTTTTTCTTTCCTCATCCTTACTATCGTCATTTTTCTTCTAAAATTTTCCTCTACTTCTTTTGTATGTTTGTCACTCTCTTGTAAACTACATATTTCCGAGGTGCCTTGATAGTCGAAAGCAGACTTTGTGCTGTTGAAGTAAAGAAAGCCTGATTCCCCGTTTGGACTTCTCTGTTGACATCCGCCCCTTGGCGCTCATATGACCTTACGCAGCTGCCAGCGCCGTAAAAACCTTACCAAAATAAAAAGCTAAAAACTTTCTTGGGGGAGGGGGGGTTAAATGATACATTAAGCACTTAAAAGAAATTAACCTTCATGTTTATTATGAAAAAATTGGAGGTGTGGACAAAACAGGTGGGATTAACCCAAATTTGACCCCCCCCCCCCCCCCCCCATGTTGAACCTTATTTATTGAATGTGTTGAGGAAGCTGCTGGGCCAAGTCCAAATCTCTCCGGATTGGATCGTGGAATGTTAGGACCCTTTAAGAGGCAGGAAAAAAAATGCACCGATATCACATACTGGAAATTAGCGAGACCCACTTGAACCAGTCTGGACAAAAGCGAATGAAAGAGGGGGAGCTTTTCATTTATTCAAGAAACTACAGTGATGGACCACACAGGGAAGGAGTAGGGATGATCATATCCAAAACAGCGCAAAAGACATTCAGGGGCTGGGAAGCGCACGGTCCAAGAATCACCATGGCCTCATTTGGAACCAAAAAAAGAACTCAAGGAAAGAGATGGTAGGAAGAAAGTCATAAACTTGAACATCATACAAGTGTATGCCCCAACCAATGATGCAGAAGTGGAAAATAAAGATGACTTATACAACCGCCTGCAGAGTGTGATCGACAAACTTTCAGGTAAGGACATCAACATTGTCATGGAAGGCCTAAATGCAAAGGTAGGTCCGGACAATCGTCACTGTGAGGAAATCGTGGGCAGACATGGATTAGGAGAGGCAAATGACAACGGAGAAAGATTCAAACACTTCTGTGCAATCAACAACTTGGTTATTGGAGGAACAATCTTCCCACACAAAAGAATTGTTAAGGCCACCTGGGTCTCCTCGGGTGATGATGTGTTGCTGGAATTAGTACCAAGTTATAACCCTTCTGAAGGTTGGGGTTTTTTGGGGGTGGGCGGGGTTGTTGTTTTTTTAAAAGATACACAGTATTATAGTAAAGGTGCCAACCGTGGATGAGAGTGAACTTCCTTTAATTGCTCGCCTAAGGTTATATTTATCCTTGTTATAACTGGTTATAACAGTCACAGCCTGGTCATGCGAGGTCTCCTGAAATGCAAAGGAAGAAACGCTGCATTTACAGGCTAGGAAACGCCAATTGTTCGTCTACTCCCAAGCATAACACTACGGCTATGTTCCCTGATTTCAGCCGTTTCGGTACCCGCAGCGCGACTGTGTTTCCTGAGTGCGGTCAAAAGCGTGACCCCGATGCGCCGCTAACGCTTTGCAAAGTTATCACCCCTAACAAACACACCAAGACAAGCGAATGGGAGATGCAGTATATATAGATCTGCATAAACCAATTTATTTATTTGCCTAAAAAATCATATTTAGAACTCAAAGCACGCCAAACTTGATAAGAAAAGAATGGACTATACCGTGGGATCCACTTACAACATGAATTGGTTTAAGCGCACTGGTATGACCTAATGCAGTTGCGAGCACCGTAAAACTCCTACTAAACTAGACTAATTAGGTTTAATCGCGACTCGGTATGAAGGAGACAGTTCTTAAACCCCGTTGTTTTTCAATCACAGGTTTTTAATATATTATAGACTAACGAAATTTGCAATTAGAAATGTGCGCAAAGTGCGTGCACGTATAGTAGTTCAGGATGCAGTGCAACTTGAATCTTATTTAATGCTTGACAGTCTAATCTTTGGCTGCTGTTTTTGCTATAATCCCTAAATCCAAGCCATAGTTTTCATTTAGGTATCCAAATGACTATGACATAAACCTCTTCACACTTAAGACCAAAAGCAATCCATGATATTGACGCAGTTTGAGAGCAACAATAAGACAAATTCTAACATATTATGTTGAGGTTGTGATCTGTAGTTCACCATTGCTATGTTTATGTTCGTAAATAGTCATTCTGCTGGTAATGTTATCCCCAAAGTTGTCCACAGTAGCGGCTTTCAGCGGACCAGAGACCGTAAATACCGTATTAATAATCATTGCAGCGGACTAGATAATTGTATTATTATGCTTATCCGGTAACTCCTGTTGTAAAGAGGCTGAATATATCCTTGTTCCATCTTCTACACCCCACCTCTCTCTCTCTCTC
>NW_004797754.1:235224-237197 GCF_000002075.1 Aplysia californica
TAGTAGTAGTAGTAGTAGTAGTAGTAGTAGTAGTAGTAGTAGTAGTAGTAGTATCATCATTAATATTATCATTATTATTACTCTTATCATGATCATTATTATTACTGTTATCATGATCATTATTATTACTACTTCTACTACATTTCTTGGAAAATAAGACATGTGAAAACGTGTTCTCTTTCCTTTACTTCCTTCTTGTCGTCTTGGTAACGAGCTTGTTCGTTTAAACACGCCGTAAAAATATGGGATATTAACCTGTGAAGCTCGGTCTACATGCCAACAAACTTTAATCAAGTCAAATTGAGAGCTGTTTGAGATCATGCGCGAACATATTTTAAAGAACGTCACGCTGTTTTCCCTGAGTCTAATAAAGTCTTGAACGACGCCATTTGACCAAGGCATCTTCCTGTTGCTATATCCGTCTACGACACCCCCCCCCCCTCTTTCACTATCATACTCTCCTCATCAGATAAACTATACAGCAGGAGCAGAAATCCTTTACAATTTTACATGTTATTTATCAGGAAATCACATTCATGTGGGGGCTAAAGTTTTGCCCCGAAAAATGTCAGTATGTCATTGGTGAGCTGTGACGCAGACCACAATATTATGCGTATTCAAAATGAAAGCGAGAAACAAAACAGCAAGTGTTGTGAACAGATCAATTAAATTTTTTCGAGTGAGGGAGATCTGTAGCTTTATTTTATTATTTTGAAGCAACGTTTTGTTTGTTTGTTTGTTTGTTTGTTTGCTTGTTTGTTTATTTGTTTGTTTGCTTGTTTGTTTATTTGTTTGTTTTTTGCGAACACACGGATCAAAACCTCAAAGTTTATCAAAAGACGGAACTACCGAATCAGAACCCATTCCGATAAAACAAAGCCAAGTTGGTGGGATATATTACACTAAACAGCCGAAATTCAAGAACACCCGATTTGGGGTTTGAACCAGGGTAACCTGCAATATCACTAGGCAAGATACCAACTGAGCTCGCCCAAAGAAAAAGAAGAAGAAGAAGAGCAACACAACAAGAACAACACTGTTCACACAGTACAAAGACTTCTATAGTAAAATTGGAAATATACAGAGAAGATTAGCATGGCCCCTGCGAAAGGATGACACGCAAATTCGTGAAGCGTTCCATATTTTTTTTAGGGAGGCGGTGGCCCTGGCGAGGAGCACGCTCTTCAGGGCTCCAAACATTTCGATCGCATAGGCTACCACACACACAGAACAACAACAACAACAACAACAACAACAACAACAACAAACGAGGAGGAGGAGGATGTGTAACTCATAATTTTAAAAGGAAAATGGTTCATCTCTACAACAAAACAACGGGTCTGTTAACCACATCCATGATTACAGCATTCTTGCACTATTAACATTTTCGCACCAGTACTAAACAAGCAGCCACAGAAAAGACCGTAGCAGAAGGCACAAGTCAACAAACAGCAAGCTTAAGCTTCTCAACCCCGGCTCGACCCGCTGGCAACAGAATCCTTCTATGGTAATCTTCCTAATGTCAAATTTATTACCCGCCTGTCTTGCGAGATCTCGAAAACGGACAGCAAACGACTGAGTGGTCAGTTATAGTATGAAGTCGGTGACAGGGTTTATCCAGCGGTGACCACTCGCAGGTCAGCCTGATCTTACCCTGAGGCCACCGGTCAGTCACCTACGACCTGCGAGGTCAGAGAACCGATAGAACATCGGTCTCGCATCCGGGCGCTGGACTTGTTTGTTTTGAGTTGTACCGTAAAGTGTTTGATGTTCGTTCTTCCAACGCAATTCAAGTTGTTTATTGTTAGGCCTAGGCTAGTTATGAGCTGACGTTCGTCTCTTTTTGTACGCGCAATTTCTGAGAAGTCTCCGAGACCATTCTCTTTTTCTAGTTGCTATTTTTTTTTAATTTGTTGTTGTTGTGATTGTGTGTGTGTATGTGTGTGTGTGTGTGTGTATGTGTGTGTGTGTGT
>NW_004797754.1:241031-251534 GCF_000002075.1 Aplysia californica
GGTGGTGGTGGTGGCATCATTATTATTTTTTATAATAATTACCACTATTATTATTTTCACTGTTGTTGTTGTTCTTGTTATTTATATATTATAATCAAATATTTTAGAACTATTATTATTATCATTATTATTACCACCTCTATCACCCTTATCGCTTATCCTTTTTTGTATCTTTTCTTTTTGTGTATACGTTACAGTCCCGTTACTCTTTAGCAACATCTCTAGTCGTCGACATTCTGTGATCAATTGGTGTGGCAAGTACTGTAAAACTATTTCTAAAACCAAACTCTGTTTCGTTTTTTTTTACAACTTCTAATGAAATGTCAGCTCTTGTGTTAATGTTGTTGTGTGTCCGCTAAAATTTTTAGCGATGTCTACAGAGAGTTGAAGCAATTACTACCTCAGAATTACAAGGTTCTATCTGATATATATGGTCGTTTTTGTGTTAGGCCTACTATGGCCATGAGTTCAGAAAGCAAAATGTTCTATCTGCTCTATCAAAATCGTAAGAATATTAGGAGTAATATTAGGAGTCATTATCAAGATATTCTAAGAATTGCATTTGAAAAAGCTTGACGTATTACAAAACTCTAAAATTTTGACGTCATATTTCTCAAAACTAGGTACTGAGCAGATAGAACTTTGTAAATCTGAGGTAGCGAAATACCGTACAAAAGCTGATGTCGTATGGATAGAGTGGCTCAAATAAACAAGTAACAAGAAGGCAGGTAGGTAGGTAGCCTTTTATTCATTATTGAAGGCCAACGGCCCACATAAAAAAAGCTTACACATTTTTAATAGAGCTGGGCGAAGAATCAATTCCGGAACCGATTCCCATGATTAATGCGACGGAGGAAAGGTTCCGACTCCTTTTTACATAAACCAACTGTTACCAGGAACTTTAATCATTAAATTGTTTCCCCCTTTTTTCGAATTTTTTTTTTTTTAAATTTGATTCCTTGTAGTGTTCCGAAATCAAGGTTATCCTAAATCCTGAAGATGTTCGGAGCAGCCAACCAGGTAACAACCAGAAGAAATCACATAATTAGAAAGTAAGTAATTGGGTTCGGAGTCGATTCCTACGATTCCTAGCTTTCAATAATCGGGAACGTAGCCGCCCAGCACTAATTTTTAATAAGAGACTTCCGTGAAACAGCATACATAATCAGTAGCATTTTGGGAAAAAAGATGTTATGTTGCTAAACAAAGTTTCCATAATAAACAGAATTTATTGCATGAGTTATGGTAGTAGATCATGACTTAGATCTATCCTACCATAGAAATTGAAAAGTTAAAATCACGAGTCTCAGCGAATGACTGCAAGTTTTCAAATTTTTCATAGGCTGTACAACCTCAGCTCCAGAAAGAAGGAACATGACTCACCACTGGGAAATAAGAGAAAGGAACAAAAGAAGCAAATTATGTGTTCAAACCTTTAGGTGCCTCAGGTGTGTGCAAAATTATACGTCAAAGAAATAAGCGAATTCTTGAAAAAGGAATACCGTTCTTTGGGTCGGATAACAGTATACATGTAATTTATCCCTGGGTTCTTACACAGGCAGGCATTGGCTTGCTTCCAGAAATATTTGGGACTGCGCTTCAAACAATCTTAAATAAGCATCTGAGTGTGTAATAAATGTGTGTACTGTGGATCTGTTTGCTTACTGGGCGTGTGTTTTGTTTGGTGGGGGTTTTTTTCAAAATGAGATAATTATTCAATGATTCATCTGACTTCCATTTATTTTGAAAATCATGTAATGTTTTGTATTTATACGATATAATATAATAGCATCCGTTATCAAACCATGGTAGTTGAGACACATTTTCTTTTTTTTTCTTATAAATAAACTACGTGCTGGTGCTCTTGTGGTCTTGAGGTAAATGTGGTCGGCTTCTCATTCAATAGGTCCTGGGTTCGAATCTGGATAGCGACGGAACATTTTCTTCTCTAAAATGTTCTCCTTTCACATCCGTTCCTGCTCTTGAACAATGTTCCGTACTGCTTCTCCTTGGCTCCTCTTTACTGCTGTCTTTCAGCCACACCCTTCATATTACGGTAGGTAAGACATACGCCTAGCTTTCTGGGACAAGGGGGGAAATCTCGGAGGTCCCGTGTGCAAGTTGCGCACGTTAAAGATCCCTTGGTGCTCCAAAATCAATAAGAGTAGGCTTCGGCGCCCCTCAGGCAAAATTCAAAATTCCAAACCAACAAAAAATAGTTGGTGTGTCTCGCGCGCTCATAAGGTCTTATGCAGTTGTGAGGGCCGTAAAACACACACCTAAAAATTGTTTATAAGACTGCATACACTCAGCTGTATTTTCAATACAAACGTTCAGCACCACAACGGCTTCATCTGTTTTTCCCACTCAGGTAAGATCAGAGAATGCATTTTGAACACCTGACAGGTTCATCATCATCCAGTGCCAGATCTGCGACAGACATCGCCGATCATGATTTTCCATTCATTCCTTTGCTCAGATGCTCTCTGCTCTCAGAAAAGCTAAGTTTCCCTGATCTTTCCCTGTTACCCATTTGTTTAGGTTCCCTAAGTATGTTGTTCTGGGCCTACCCCTGCCTCGCTTTCCCTCAATTTTGCCAGTGAGATCTAGATGTTCAAGACCCTTATGTCTATTCAGGTGTCCAAAAAACTGCATTTGTCGTTTCCTGATTGTTTTTAACATTGAGCGTCCCACGTGGGCTTCATCAAGCAATACCTCATTTGATTTCTTTTCCTTCCACGATACTTTTAGCAGTCTCCTAAGAAACCACATTTCTGTTGCCTCTATTTTATTTTCACTGTCTTTAGTGATTGCCCAGCATTCACAGCCATATAGAAGGGTTGACCAAACACAACATTTCAGGACTTTCATTTTGGTGTTCATTGATATGTTTCTATTTTTCAGGATTGGGCTCATTTTATTGAAACTAGCCTTAGCCATTGCAGTTCTCCTTTTTTATTTCTGCGGAAGATTTGGCGTCAGATGTTATCATATATCCTAGATATTCAAACTGTTGGACTTGTTTGATCTTTTCACCTTTGCTAATGAGATTACAACTAGGATTTGCTGCTTTTTTGGATATTACTATGCATTCTGTTTTCTTTATATTCAACAATAATCCTTTACGTTCATTTTCTTTTACAACAGTATCTAGAAGCATTTGAAGGTCCTTTTCGGAGCCTGCTATTAAAACCGTGTCATCTGCATACCTGATGTTATTAATATTTTCTCCATTAACTTTGAGGCCTGGACATTCTTCTATGTTTCTAAGGATTGTTTCACTGTACATGTTAAAGAGGTCTGGTGACATAACACATCCTTGCCTCACTCCTAGCCTAATCTGCTTATATTCACTGTATTCTCCATTAATTCGTACAGCAGCGTTTTGGTCCCAGTACAAATTTCTGATAATTCTTAGATCTTTTCCATCTATGTCTAGCTTTTCCAGTATTTCAAATAGCTCATCATGTCTAACTTTATAGAACGCCTTTGAATAATCTATGAAGCATAAATACAGATCTTTCTGTGCTTCAATACATCTTTCCATTAACATTTGTAAGGTGAATATAGCATTTCTGGTGCCCTTGTCAGGAACAAAGCCGAATTGCGTTTTAGATATCTCTGGTCTTACACTTCTTCTCAATCTTCCCATTACTACTCGCAGCAATATTTTTGTAAAATGACTCATAAGGCTAATTGGTCTATGCATATCACACTCAGTGGCACCTGGTGTTTTAGGTAAAGCTATAAAAACTGACTTCATCATATCTTCTGGGATCTCACCGCTGCCATAAATAGCGTTTAGGAGCTTTGTTGTTATTTCAGTGCCTAGTTCTTCGAGCGCGACAATCACTTCAACTGGAATATTATCTGGCCCTATGGCTTTTCCTTGTTTAATTTTCCTAATGGCAGCTTGTACTTCTGCTTTCAGTATTGGAGGTCCATTTATTTCATTCTTTATTACCGGTTTTTCTCCTCTATTATCTTTGAAAAGTTCTTCTATGTATTCTGACCATCTGTTTAAGACATCCCCGTTGTCGATTAAAATATCCCCTCTCTTTGATCTTATGCATCCTGTATTTGAGCATCCTTTTATCCCACTTACTTCTTTGATTTTTGAATGCATGCATTTGCTGTCTTTGTTTTGGTTCTTCTCTATTTGTTGACACTGATCGTTTATCCATGTCACTTTTGCTTCGTTGCATTTTTTCTTTATTTCCCTTTTTAAGATGTACATTTCCACATTTGATTTTGCCTTTCTTCTCTCTTCCATTGGGTTTAATATGTCCTGGGTCATCCATTTTTTATTAGCTTTTTTAGCTTTCGGGGGGGGGGGGTATTTTCTTCCATAGCTTCCATTATTGAGTCTTTCATTTTCCTCCACAGTTCTTCCGATTTAGTAATGCTTTCCAAAGCTTGAAATGTATTTCTTACATCTATGGAGAAACGTTCTTTCATTTCTTGATTTGTCTTTAAAAGACCTATGTCAAATTTATGTTCATTCTTTGACTTTTTGAGTTTCTTTAGTCGTATCCGGATTTTACACATGACTGGTACATGATCACTATCACATTCTGATCCTGGCATTGATTTAGATGATTTTATTGTGTTTCTAAAACGTTTCTGAAAAAGTATGAAGTCTATTTGATTTCTGCTTCTATCGCAAGGACTCTTCCAAGTGTGTCTTCTTCTTTGGTGATTTTCATACCAGGTGTTTGATATAAAATGATTTTCTCTGCACATTCTACCAGTCGTTCCCCGCGTTCATTCTCTCTACCCAGTCCCCATGGCCCAACTATATCTTCTATACGTGTACTTCCTACTTTGGCATTAAAGTCTCCCATGACTATCTTTACATCTTGTGGTTTTAACTGTTTCATTGCCTTATCAAAGTCTTCATAAAAAGTCTCAATTTCCTCGTTGTCATGCTCTGATGTTGGTGCGTATATTTGGATGACACCTATGTCAAAAGGTTTTCCCTCTAATTTAGCCACGACGACTCTATCTGACACTACCCAAAAACCTTTGATGCTCTTTGCTGTTGCTTCGTCAAATAAAATTCCGACTCCTCTTTCATGGGTTTTTCCTCCTGAATATATAATTGTTTTGGATCCTCTTTTAATCAAGCCTGCCGCCTCCCATCTAACTTCTGAAAGACCTAACATATTTTGCTTCATCCTATCCATTTCCTGTTCTATATTATCTAATTTGCCTTTCTGGTACATTGTTCTTACATTCCATGTGGCGATGTTAAGTTGCTTATTTTTGCAGCCAGTAGCTGGATGACGATCGGGCGCCACCTGCTGCCCGTGGCGGTCTCTACCGAGCGAGGAGTTCAGAGCTGGATCATGAACCCCCTTAACGCTGTTATCTGATAAATGAATGTACCTTTCCATGATTGTTCTTGGGATATTACAGCAGTGGTTTCCCGTTGCCTACTGCCGGTTTGTGTACAGTTTCTCTGCTAGCCTTTGTCATCCACTGACAACCCACAAGGCAGTGGGGGCTTTGGTAGGATTTATGGTGCCTCCCGTTGCCAAGATGGTCCCTTCTTCGAGTGTGTGAGGTATTTATTGAAGCACCTGTGCCACCAGGGTTCCCCTCTACTCTCCACGACCATCCCCATTTGGTTTGCGACTGCTTAGCAGCTAACCTCCATATCTGGAGGTCTTTCCCCTATCCACCACCCGGGGACGCGCTGGGATGGGTATGACAGGTTATCCTCTATAAATCAGCAATGCCTTCCACCCCTGGCAGGGTATAGACCACATACTAGCTCCCTCCATTTATTTCTGTCCTGGGCTGTCCTTCCTTGCTCGTTCTAAGTGAGCTTCATCTCTCTCATGTCCCATTCCACACATCTCTTCCGTGTTTCCCATGACATACCCCTACCCCGTGCTCCCTGTGGGTTCCACTGCAGCGACTGTCTTGTGATGTTTCAGCTGGGCTTTCTGAAGGTGTGTCTCATCCGTCGCCGCTTTCTTAGTCCTATTTCTACTTCTATATCCTTTTGTCCTGTCCTTTCCCCACAGCTCTTTATTTCTTATTCTATCCTGCCACGTAATTCTTAGGATACTCCTCATGCTTCTGTTGATGAAAGTCTGGACTTTATTCCATAATGTCGTTGTTGTCTTCCAAGTTTCGCAGCCGTAGAGGAGCACAGCCTTGATATTGGATTTAAAGAGTGGAATATTAATGCACAGTGAGATGTTGCTTGCCTTCCCGACTTTTGATACCAGATTGAATGCTGACCTTGCCTTGGTGGTTCCTGTTTTTACATCTGCCTCAGTTCCACCTTCACCATTTGATGACGCTTCCAATGTATGTAAAGGAGTCTACTTCTTCCAGGGGAGTGTCTTCCACTTTCACAGCAGGGCTCGAAACTTTTCCTACCTTTACTACTTTCGATTTGCCCGGATGTAAACATAGGCCAACACCCCTTGATAGGCTGTTGAGTTCCTCGGTCTTTTCTTGCATCTGAGCATGTATGTGTGAGATAGCAGTACAAGGTCATCGGGAAGTGCTAGTCGTCCAGCTGCTGCTATTCCACTGGGTTTGCTTCTGGTGGCTCCTTTTATGACCCAGTCAATTGCCAGTATGAAGAGGAAAGGTGAGAGCAAGCATCCTTGTCGCAAGGCATCTGTGCTTGGAATGGTTCTGAGAGTTGTCCTTTGTGGAAAACTAGGCAGTTTATCCGTCATAGGTGACCTTCGCAAGCTTGGCGATTTTATCCGGGATTCCATAATGCCGCATGAGTTTCCAAAGAGTTTCTCTGTCTACACTGTCAAATGCCTTGTCATAATCAACGAAGTTGACCACGAGTGGTGAATTCCATTCAAGCGATTGCTCAACAATGATGCGCAGAGTGGCGATCTGGTACACACATGATCGGTTCTTGCAAATTCCGGCCTGGTTTCCTCGGAGCTTCTCGTCTGATACCAGCTTGATTCTCTCCAGGAGTATCCTGTTAAAGACTTTTCCAGGTATGGACAGGAGTGTTGTGCCTCTCTGGTTGTTGCAATTGCTGAGGGCTCCCTTCTTTAACAGCTTGATTAGGTGGCCTTCCTTCCAGTCTGATGGTATTTCCTCCTCTTGCCAAACCTTTTCAAATAGAGCATAATTTCCACTGAGGTATCTTTATCTACCTTAAGGGCTTCCGGTGGTATATTGTTTGGGACCAACTGCCTTGTGGGACTTCAGCGATGTTATAGATGCAACAATTTCCTCTCTCGAAGGTGGTTCCGTAACTATTTTGAGGCCATATCTGGCTGGTAGAATTTCTGGTTGGTTTTCTGGAGGTGGTCTGTTCAAGGGTTGATCAAAGTTTTCTCTCCATCAGTTCAGTTGCCCCTCCAGGTTGAAGATAGTCTCTCCCTCTTTGTCTTTCACTGGTAGAGTGGGATTGTTGATCCTACCTGAAAGAGTTTTTGTTGTCTGGTGTACAATCCGCAGGTTTCCGTCTGTTGCTGCTTTCTCTGCCTTTTCGGCCAGTCCGTTCAGGTAGGTATTTTTGTTCTTCTTAATGAACTTATTTACCCCCCGGTTTACTTCGGTGTACTCTTGCTGTGCAGCGAGTTTCTCAGTTCGGGTACGACTGTTGTTGACTGGGGCCTTCAGCTCTCTTCTTCTCTTGACTTTGTCTAGAGGGCTTGAAATCTCTTCTTCAGTTCCAACTTGAATTCATTCTTTTTTAAAGGGTCTTTCAGAAGGCTCACTTCATATTTTTGACGATTTCCAGGTGTGACTTGTGCATACATTCTCAGTTTCAATTTCATCTTTCCAAGGGTCAAATGGTGGTCTGATGCGACGTCTGCTCCTCGTAAGACTCGGACATTCTCCAGTGAGCGTCTTAACTTTTGGGAGATGCAAAAATGGTCAATCTGGTTTTCTTTTGTTCCGTCCGGAGAGACCCAGATGGCCTTAAGAATTCTTTTATGTGGGAAGATTGTTCCTCCAATAACCAAGCTGTTGAATGCACAGAAGTTCTGAAATCTTTCTCCGTTGTCATTTGCCTCTCCTAATCCATGTCTGCCCATGATTTCCCCACAGTGGCTATAGTCCGAACCTACCTTTTCATTTAGGCCTTCCATGACAATGTTGATGTCCTTACCTGGAAGTTTGTCGATCACATTTCTCCTTTTCTGCATCACTGGTTTGGGTATACACTTGTATGATGTTCATGTTTATGACCATCTTCCTGCCATCTCTTCCCTTGAGTTTTTTCTAAGTTCCTAATAACGCCATGATGATCCTTGGGCCGTGCGCTTGCCAGTCCCTGAATGTCTTTTGAGCTGTTTTTGGATATGGCCATCCCTACTCCTTCCATGTGTGATCCATCACTTTCATTTTCTGAATAAATCAAAAGCTCCTCCCCTTTCATTCGCTTCTGACCAGACTGGTTCAAGTGGGTCTCGCTGATTCCCAGTATATGTAGTTGGTATCGGTGCATCTCTTGGAGGACCTGTGTAGTTTTTCCAGCCTCATAAAGGATCCTAATGTTCCACGATCCAATCCGAAGAGACTTGAACTTGGGGGATGGTGGAGGCTTATTCTGCCCACCAGATTCCTTTCGGCTTTCACTGCCTCGCGTCATAAACTCTCCATTCGGAGAAGATCAACGACCTGCCAAGCAGAGATAATGGTTTCTGCTTGTATGTGTTTGCGTTACAGGTTCTTTTTACGAGAGAGGTTGTAAGCCTCGTGACTCAACCTCCGATCTGGAGGGAGGATGACTCTGTTTCGGGAGTCACTACCTGTTTCGCTATTTTGTCGCCTTGTACGACACGCTAGCACTACGTAAATCCTGATCTCTATAAATGCTCGCACATAAACATCAACGTAGGCGTTGCTTCAAAAACATTACTGGAGTTCATATAAATGGCACAAAACTTTTTGTTCTTCGGGATCATGTTCGATAGCAGTGTTTGTAAATGTTAAACTTAGAGGACATGGTCAGATTGCGACCTTGGAACCCATCCCTGTTTACTACGACATAGTCTATGATTACAGGTGATGCTCCCTTCTTCGTCTCTATTTGTTCCACTATTCACTATTTGAGGTTTTTTGATTTCACAAAATTTTGTAAGTTGAAGCCTATATGCATTAAGTGTCTATATCCCGAGACTTGCGCTCCTGACACCGAAATCCGTATCAGCTGATAAGCTCACACGTTTTAAATCCATATTATCAAAAGTATCCAGATTACCAGATAAATCAAAGCCATCACCAGTCTTAGAGTCTAGATCACTTGCAATCAACCAAAGTAAGTTTCCCCGTTTTTCATTAATCGTTACCCACCATTCACTACGCTTATCGGCTCACTGGATATAAAAAGTACATTTATGTAAGAAAGGAAATTGAAAAAAGCTAAGGCATGTAACAGTGAAAGAAACGTTCTTGGTAAGCTAACCCTTTCCATGGACCCATGATGCATGAGGGAAATATTTGAATTTTCCAAGGACACTTAAGTTTTGGAAGTCACCAAACTTTGGCAACCACTCTCTCACTAATGTTCCCTCTTATACTAGACGACCCCCACCCCCTTCAATCGCAAATAACTCTTCTATTCAAGATACATTGAGTATTAATTTTTTTTATTAAAAAAACAAACAAACTAATGAACAGTCTTTATACCAATAACTCTATATGCGAAAAATAATAATAGGTGCCTGATTCCACCGAGTCGTGACTCAAATAGTTCATAAAAGTGCCGAAGACTAGGGCGTTATTAGAGAGTAACATTCAATGGAAAGAAGGAGAAGAGATTTTAAAAAAAACAATATTATATGCTGGACAGGAAAGAATAAACAAACTACAAGATTGTATCGCTAACCACCCACTTAAAATTGATGCATGGCTTCTTTCAAGTCCAGTTAGAACAACTCTAGCAAAGAAAAGTCTGTCACATGTTGTTGTTGTTTTGTTTTGTTTTTGTTTTTTTTGGGGGGGGGGGTTTAGGGGGGAGACATTTCTTTTGTGGATGTGTGCAGCTTCCGGGCATCTCTCTTGGCTTTAATATTTCTAATTCGTGAAGCCTCATATAATTTGCTGCCCTCTGTAATAAATTGCTGCTCTCCAACTGGGTCTGTAAGGAGATAGGCTCTCCTATGTCAAGCAATTAAAGTTGAAGTTTGAAGTCCTTCAGAGATACTTTCAGGGTGTCTTTATAGTTCTTTTTTTTGGGGGGGGGGGGGTACGTTAACTTTACACATCCCTGATGGCAGCTAAGGATAGAATACTGCCTTTGGGATTATGAAACAAAAATGGCATTCATAAATGGCCAGTCCAGCGAAGTTTTATTGATTCTAGTAGACTGCTTCAATTTAAGACCCAAACTCAGAATATTACTTGACCCAAGTAAACGACAAGCAGGAAGTCTACTCTCCGTGAGGCCACTAGTACAATTTAGGTCGCTTTGTCGTCAAGCAAGAAAGGCCATTTAGGTTTATTTTCGGAATTAGTGTGTGTGTGTGTGTGTGTGTGTGTATGTGTGTGTGTGTGTGT
>NW_004797754.1:251639-254302 GCF_000002075.1 Aplysia californica
GGGGGGGGGTACTTTCATCGTAGTTACCTTCAATTGTGTTGAGCTGTAAGAGAGAAGTCTGGAGGCCGCTGAAATGTGGTATTTAAGGAGAATTCTCAGAATCTCATGGACAGAGATGAAAACTAATAGAGAAGTGCTCCAAATGGTAGGATCAGAAAGATCCATCATCTTAACCATCAGAAAAAGACAACTGAGATTCTCTAGCAAATTAAATAGATCAAATTATGGAGAAGAAAAATTGCTGCTGTGTGGAAAAATAAGGGAAAAGAAGAGCAGAGGAAGACAAAGAACTAGATACACAGATGGCCTGAACAACTTTGCACAAATAACACAAAGAGAAAAACTGAGCTGAACAAGAAGACAGACAACAGGAGAAAAAAAGGGTTACCATGATCGTCAATGTCTGCTCCAAACCTGACACCAGTAGATTTTGAACTGTAAGACGTGAGGTATGTGTGTTTCTAAAAAAAATCAAGAAGAAAAAGAAAAAACTATTTTTTAAAAAACACCTTTGGACAAGTCTGATAACGCCTGATTTAGATTCTTAACCAACTATAAATGTTTTGTTATTTTTTCCCAAGTAACGTAGCTCCACTTGTGTTGAAATTAAGCCACCTGGAATGAGAACTGTTCACAGGTAAAAATAAACAAAAGATGTCAGAATTTGAAAATACCCGTTGGCTACCTTTAATATATATATAAATGTGTTATGTTAGAGCGTGTCTCCACCGAAACCGCACTCTGACATTGTGTGTGATTTCATAATTTACATGTAATATCTTGTAGGCCTACTTTTTCTTGAATTACACACGTTTAGGGTTAGAACGGCCAATTTTCGGATAGGTGGACACACGCACTTATTTGTTATTTTCTGTGGTTGTGAATGTGCTGTTCTAATATTGATTTCATTCGGTTGTGAAATCTTTATTTTTCACGTTTTTACACTCTGTATGGCTACAAATTATATTCTGGATTCTGCACAAGACATTGTAGTGCCTTAGATTAAGTTACCTGTATCAACAAATTGCTATATTCGTCGTCACGGAGAGATGAAAACTTGAAAATTAATGGCAACTTTCACGGCAACTTTCACGGCAACTTCTGCCACTTTTATGGCAACTTTTGGCAACTTTTGGACGAAAAAATGGCAACAAACGCAGATGGTAGCTTGGTTAATGGTTATGGGTTAGGGATTTTTGTTCCTTGAGTGTTGAGCATGTTCAATTTTTCAATCCATCAAAAACGTTTTTCTCAAGTCTGCTGATGTTTCTTGTTTGACAGGTCTCCCTGGTTTTAGTGATGTGCCAGCATCTGAGGTCCTGATATTTTCTTTTTTTTTAAATACATTTTTCTTTCCTCTAGATCTATATAGAGATGCAGCTGAAAGTTACAGAGATTATATTTTCTGGTTTGTTTTTTCTTCTGACAGATGTGTATTGATTTCTTTCCAAATACACAAGAAATTACCGATACTGATATGTTCTGTTTTCAAATTTTCTGTACATAAAACATGAAAATTCTTGTAGAAAAAAAAGAGCAAACATGTCGCGAATAGCGTTACGGTAACTTGCATAATTTTTGCATAATTTTGCATTTTGCATTTTTCTTGCATTTATCGCTTTGGCCATCTAAATTTGCATAATTCTACGGGAACAGCCTAAGAAAACATAACATCACCACTGAAAGAGCTGCGGAGCTGGCCTACCTTAGAAAACTGCATCTCCCCTCCACGCTTAACGGCAACAGAGGATGAAAAAGTAAAAGTAAAGTAAGATCGGCTGTCGCAGGATACCGCGAAGGTGGAGCAGCGGCAGTGGTGATAATGAATGATGAACCACCACGAACAGAAATTATTAAAATCAAAGGTACTTTCCTTACATCATCGTCTGACGAGGATAGCCAGGAAATGATGTCTGCTGCACAATAGATTGCTGACAATTGCCACAGCAGAACCAATGTGCTGATCTGGACTGACAGTCAGTCCCTCAGCAAGGGACTGCTAGGCAACAGCTCAGACTTAAATGATTTGCGCCGCAAGTTCAGTGAAACCACAGCCACAATAAAAATCAAGTGGATTCCAAGCCATGTTGGAATCGAAGGAAATGAGGCAGCAGACCAAGCTGCCAATGAAGCCAGACAGATTGAAGGAGACAGACGACAAACAATATACAGAGGAGTCTTTTCAATGATCAAGAGGGGAATCAGAGACCCATCATGCAGAGCTAAGTACCAGCACCTGGAGGATGTGTATTCTGGGTACTCTAATAAGCAGAAAAAAATGATTGAATGTCCAGGAGCAGTGGAAATTCGAATGGAGTTATTTGGAAGGGTGGGGGTACCTCTTCTAAGTATGATGACAATAGAGCCGAAAAAGAGCATCACTCTCGCTGGAATATTTCTTCGTGGAGTCCATCAGGCCCATTTAGAAAAAAAAATTATCATCATCATCATCATCATCATCATCATCATCATCATCATCATCATCATCATCATCATCATCATCATCAACAGCATCATCATCATCATCATCATCATCATCATCATCATCATCATCATCATCATCATCATCAACAGCAACATCACGTTATAATAATAGTTATAATTAGCCTATTGATTATTAGTTTGTTTTTTTTATTGTCGTTGTTATCATGTTATAATACGCA
>NW_004797754.1:255596-269955 GCF_000002075.1 Aplysia californica
ATGATGATGATGATGATGATGATGATGATGATGATGATTTGTTTGTTTTTTGTTGTTTTTTTACAATCGTTGAGAGAAAGAAAAAGTTTTGTTATGTTTTTGTTGTTCTCTCTCTCTCTCTCTCTCTCTCTCTCTCTCTCTCTCTCTCTCTCTCTCTCTCTCCTGAAAAAATTTACTTTCTGGGTTTAGGACATCTGAACAGTTTGCCGACGACATTATGCTATTGTCGGACGTGAGCCAGGTGTGTTGCCTTTTGGGTTGTCGTGTTGTTCCTTTGGAGGATATCATAAGACCCTGTCGACCCATATCTTTCTACTTAATTGTGTTCCTCTTGCTTTGACTTTGAAACAATCAAATCTCATGTTGTCGTGTCTTTGTGGCGGGCTATTGTGACTTTGTTCTCACAACGTGTCCAAATTTGATTTGTATTCCCTTGTTTGCGTGTTTGGTTTTGGTTTGGGTTTTTTGTCTGTCCCATCTCTTGATTTTGGTGCCGATAATTGTGGATTACGTAAAATTGTGTTGACATGGGGCAAACAGTTATGCTTCAAGAAAAGCAAAACAGTTGTTTAAAAAGGGGGGAATTGTTTAGTCTGTGGTGATGATGATGATGATGATGATGATGATGATGATGATGATGATGATGATGATGATGATGATGATGTCATCTTAAGACACTCTTTGTGAGGCCCATTTCCCTGCTATTATTATACAGTGCCCATTTAGTTTTTCTTTTAGTTGCTCCTGGGGAAGCTCAAGGGGCGAAACGTTGAGCTTTGTAATGCTAGCAGATAGTTCATGTAACGTATATTGATCTAATGAGATTTTACTTTGTCTCCATGTTGATTTTTGATGGGAGAGGAGGGTGCTGGTTGGTAAGTGGCCGCGTTTGCCTTAAGTACACGTGTTCCAATTTTTCTGCAGATTGGGTGGGGTGTTGTGGGTCTTCACACCCTCGATCTTCCTTTGTCTTCCTCTTGAAATATAATAATGTTAAATTGGCCCGTCTGTGCAGAAGGACGCGCGGACAGACGCGGATCTTTAGTCTGAATGCGCAGTGAAATGTGGGTCCTTCACTCCCCAGCCCTCCAAATCCTGCCCCAACATGCACCTATCAACTCGGTCAAATGCCATCTCTTGATCCACGAACATTATATGCCCAGGTCTCCGTTGAGCTCATAGCTTTTTGACTTACAGACTTCAACATAAGTTAAGGACCACTAATTGCAAACACTCAATTGTGGTCTTCTTGGGTTGACCTGCATGAGGGCGTTCTTGGACTGATCCAGTGGCTTGATGGCACTGCCTCAGGCGGACAATGACAGAGTGTGACACTGCAAGCCTTCTGGCAACTTTTAGGGCTTCAACTCCAAGCTGCAGCCATGCCATAGCTCTGGCACGATCAAAGTCTCCCAGTTTTGGTCTGGTGTCATGTTGATGCGATGCTGGATTTTGCGCAAACGGCGGTTTATATTGCCACCAAAGTGAGCACAGTTCGAGACTGCGCGTCCGTTTATGCGGTGCATCAGAAATTTTAACTGAGGAATGTCCGTGGTGTGGCATACAAGTCGATGAAAAACAGCCTTTGTCTTTGCTATGTCTATGTTTGTGGAAAGGCCTCGTTGTGGAAACATTTCTTCAGCTATGTCATCCCACCAATGCGTTTTGCCTCATAATTGTTTTGACCCGCAGTTCTTTTTTGTGGGGAAGGGGATCACCAACTCTCCAAAGAAGTTGTTATAATCATACTATTTGTTATAACCTCTTTGAACTTCACCCAAGGAGCTCAGAACTAACCAAAAAGGTTAGATCTATTATAATAGTTCCATTTATAACCTCTTTGAACTTCACACAGACCATTTTTAATAAACAAACTGAAAATTAAAAAGTGCAACTTTTATTTACTTCCGGTTTACTGCTGGCCCTCTGATCTAGGCCTATTTATTGTCAACATAATTGTCATTTAATGTTGTCAGTGTATTTCAATAGAAGAGGAAGTCGATGACTATGACGCTGGAAAGCTAGAATCTATGAATTGTAGAATCGTTCTGCTGATGAAAATAATTTCATACAACTCTGTTCCTCTTTGAATTGACTTTTCAATTGTAAAGAAATCACATTTAGTTTAGTGTGGTGAAGGTGTTGTCCAAATTCATCAAGTCCAATAAGTCCAACCAAGTGACTCGGACTGAAATTCCATTTCTGGACTTTCTTTCTTCTGAGGAGGCTGTGCTCTGTAATTTGAGTCATTGGTGAGTGAGGTGTTCTTTTACTTTTGTCGTATAGATCAGATCTAAGTTAGTAGGACTACTTAAAAGTCACGAAGTGGCTATTAGATTTCGAAGTGACTAACTAGAAAGATCTAGATCTAGATCTAGATCTACTAGATCTAGATCTAGATCTAGATCTACTAGATCTAGATCTAGATTTTCTAGATCTAGATCTAGATTTTCTAGATCTAGATTCTAGAATCTAGATCTAGATCTATCTATTCGGACTCGAGTCCGAATATGAAAAAATGTTATTCGGACTCTGATTCTTGTCCAGCATGACATCACTTCAGACTTCCTGTGACTCGTGACTCCGGCTTCCTGTCCTGCCTCACTCGTGACTCGCCTCAGGCTGGGTCCGGGATCACTTCGGGCAAAATGGCGTTAACCCTCTAGTGCCCAGGTATAGAAATCATTGACAAAAAAATTTCATTTTCACAGAACATGTTCAAAAAGAAGTACAATAACCAAATTTGAAAGTTTCTTTCATCTAAAACTTGTATTAAAAAAGTTACAGACCGTGCCATATATGGCACATTGGGCGTGCCAGATATGTCACACTGGGTAGCGTTTAACAAATTTAGCATGTTTTTCTTGGGTGGAATTCTTCAAAACAGTTTCGCTCCTTGTTCAGACAGAGATGAACCATACACTTCCTTACACATGATGTAGGTCTTTGAGTCACATCTGGGGCGTTTGCAACATTGCCGGTCGGCATGGAGAGGAAGACGATCCATGCGATGGAGCTGTGAGTCAACAGTTGGGGACTTCTCTTGAGTGCTAGAGTGTGAGAGAAACTGAGGACTCCCAGCTACAGATCGTCCTGGCAACCTTTCGACGGTAACCTGACTGTCAGCAATCGACTGATGGAAGTCACATAACTTGACTGGGGACTGCTGAAGCATCCTGCAGTGACCACGATATCTCAGCCAACTGGTGACTACCACCATGTTGATTGTGTCGTAGAACAAATAAATGTACCAATTTCGAGTCTTGACTTTTGCTTTGCAGAGAGCGGTGAGACAATCAAGTAAATCTACCCCTCCCACGTGTTTGTTGTACGTGCGAATTACAGCAGAGCAATTCACTGCAGTTTTTTCCTTCAGTCTTTTTTCCCACCCGGTAACATTCTCAACAGATTCTGGTCCAACATATGACGAAATGACATCCACTTTCTTGTTGTCGTACCATCGAACGACGACGATATTGGAGTCAGCATCCACTAGACTCTCTGCATTCAACCTTTCAAGAGGTTTTCATGACGGTTCCCACTTATTGCAGTCCTTTTTCCTTCAACTGTTTCACCATGTTTACCCTCGAAAAGTGGTTGTCGGCAAACATTTTGTAATTCTTTCCATCCTCCAAGTTCTTCACCATGTCCATGACAACATCCCCTCCCATGCCTAGTTCAGATCTACGAGTATGAACTCCATTTGAACCTTGATATACGTCAAAGTCTTGCAGAGTGCGTTCACTTCCGCAATAAGCCCACAACTTGAAACCTCATTTGTGGGGTATTTTCCGAATGCATTGTTTCAGACTACACCGACCTTTGAAAGATACCATAATTTCATGAACAAACTGATGCTTACACGGAATAATCTTTTTGAAATTGGATTTTAGATCATTGATCCACGGACAGAGTTTCCATACACGATCATTGCTTGTGCTGTCATCATGAGTCTCATTGCTGACAAAATGCAATCGTTTCAAGAAAAAAATTAAGTACCGGTAGTGTGTGTTTCACAGTTTGTACAAATACACTTGTCAAGTATAGAGAAAAATAACTTTATGAACCCTTACATACAGTCTAAAGGCTGTTTACTGTATACATGTATTTACACTGAAATGAAGTCAATTTCTGCTTTTTTATTTTTCCAGTCAACTTGAACTTTTTGACATTTTACATTGAAACAGGGCTATGTGATAAAAATCAGGACTCAAATGCCCAATGTTCCACATCTGGCACAAAAAAACGTCCAGGGCTGCCCAGTGTGCCATATTTAGACCATACCTAAAAACATCCCCATAAATCAAAATGTAGATGTTGAACATGGAATTTGAAGGTGATAATATCTAAATCTACTTTGTTTCAAAACATTAGGAAAAATTGACAAAATTATGTACCTAACGGTTGATGGTGATAGACTGAAGAAGAGTGGGTGCGGTTGTTCTGTTTCAAGCACAAGTGGTGGTAAAAAACAGGGAGTTGTAAGGGGAAATTATTGCAGAAAAAAATCACCCAAGGGCACTCAGATGATGATTCTCCAGTTACCTACCTCATGAAATTACCGAACATAACAAAAATTAATTACTGTTTCCCCTGAAGCTGGTTATTTGACATGTGCCAGATATGGCACTGTGGGCACTAGAGGGTTAAATTGTGCCGGAGTCGAGTTTTTATCTCTTATGATGAATTTGAGGCCGGCCTGAAAAGTTAAAGCGCTTCTAATAAATGTTTAGAGGTGCTTTTTCGGTAGTTCCCACCCCCCTTATTTGAGCCTGACTTACTTCTAGATCTAGATCTATACGTTTGATTCGCGGTGAGCTTTTTCAAACCTAACAACAGCAAAACATTAAATTGTGGTAAAATTCAGGGGGGCATGCCCCCCTGAAACCCCCCTTCCTATTTTGTTAGATCAGTTGGGGCCAAAACCCGTGAATAACAATTGCGGGGTGGGAACTGCCGAAAAAGCGCCAATGTTTATTTGTCAAGAGGTCATCAAAAGCAATTAAAGATGGCTCGTTAGCGTGTGTCTGGGTCGGATGGGCGGCCTGCACACATGTGGCTGTGTGTGTGTGTCGGGGAGGGGGGGGGGCGCTATCGGTCCGGGCGTTGAACGTCGCATACGCGTCAGTTCCCCCCCCCGGCAACTGATCATTATTACAATACGAAGTGGCTAGCCGTACTTAAGTACGGCTAGACTGAGAGTCTAGGACTCGAGTCCGAATAATGACGGCCATTAGATTTCTCCGAACGTTCGGAGAAATAGTGCCGATCTTTATTTCTCCGAACGGTTTCCGGCTTCCGATGTCATGATTTCTTGCCTATTTATTGCGAGAGCTCGGCGCCAACTTTCATTCTGCCTCTGGTCTGGGAAAGAACACTGCATGGCAAGCCCGCCTACAGACAACCCACCACACACCCACCACCATCATGCACATGTACACACACAAACTTATACACACACTAACTAAACATGATCAGTGGGCAACTTTTGAACGTATGACGAGCTGAGCTGTGGATGGAGAGACAGTGTGAGTGACAGAGCAGGTGAAAGGAAGAATGTACGAGTGTATCCACAGGCTACAGCAACTACAAGGCGACGACACCGACTCACCTGGCCTGGTCCACAGCTCACGAACGAAAGGAATGTGGCTAAGGCAGCGTTTTGCTAATATTATTGTCCATGGTTTTGCAGGGTGCAAGGGAATGAGTGAGATTTTCTTTGTGTGTGCCTGGAGGGAGGAGGTGGGGTGTGAAAGTCATGCGGACGGGGATGAGCCGCGGGAGAGAACACGGGAATTGAAGGAATGAGTGAAACGGAAAGAGAGGAACGACTCATGAGCCCTCGGGTGAATAGATCCTGTGTTTCTATTTTTGTATACTTTGAACTGTTACTGAATAAAGGCTGAATTAAAGCCCAAAAAACGTACACACTCACGCTCCTCTGACCTCACTCTCCACTTACACACTTACTACCACACACAGACACACTCACACACGCATATGCATACACACACACACACACACACACAGGAGCAAATTTTTAGGCCGATATCTATTTCAATTTTCAAGAGCTAGTCTAAAGATTTTTAGATGAGTGTAAAAAACGTGAAAAAGAAAGGTTTCTCAACCGAATGAAATCAAAATTAGAACAGCCCATAAACAGCCACAAAAGTGTGCGTAATTTTTATTTTAAAACAAAGTAGCCTACAGAATATTACATATGTAAATTATGGAATCACAAACATTAAGTGGCCTGCCAGTGTCAGTAGGCCTACATAATGTAATCGGTTTTGATGGAACGTACGCTCTAACATAACACATTTAAATCTATATATACAACACATGTATTTAGAATCTACTGAAGGTAGGAACATCAAATTAAATGACGTTACACTATACAACATCCCCCCCCCCCCCCTTTTTTTCCCCAACAAAAAAAAATTGATAGAAAAACATCACATCAGAACAATAACAAGAAAGAAAAAAATACACACTAACAGAATAAAACACCACAAAGAGGGAAAAATAAAAGTAACTGTAACGTATTCAACAAATCAACATGGTGACAACAAGTAAGAAAGAGACGAAGTGAAGCTAGGTGAACTTTCTGTCAAAAGTAAAGAGGTTCGGTTTTTTCTTTTTTTCTTTTTCTTTTTTTATTTGACTTTTATTCGCCGATTCGGGGACCAAAAAATGACAAAAAATCGAGCCACGATTGATTTGTCGCGGCCGAGACAAACGCAGATGCTAGTTCTATACATGTGTCATTATCAATAACCCTCCGTAGATCTAGATCTAGACAGCACACGAGTGAACACAACACATTAAGTTTAAGAGCAGCACCCTTCATAGGCAACACGTCATATCTGTAGCAAAAAACTGTTTGGAACAGTAGCATTTCTTTATAAATATTTACTACGGACATTTTTTGGACCGATTGAACCATATTGTCGAACAATCTTTGGTAGGCCTATACTATTAATACTATAATTATAGATCTATATAATATCCTAAATTTGCCGGAAAGGATGTGATTTCAAAGTGTTCGGAGAAATAGTGCCCAGCTTTATTTTCCCGAACATTCGGAGAAATAGCGCCGGCCTAAAAGTTATAGATAGAATCTAGTGATAACTTTAATAATCTTGCGAATCTACCCTAATCCGTAATCATTAGGCCTATTCTGTCCAATGCGGCCACTGCCTCCGTATATTTGAACTCACGACCCCTGTAACACCAAGCAATAACACCTGTCTTAGACAGCCACCCTAGTGACTCCATTATGTTTTTTCCTAAATTGTGCATTGGCCCCCCCTGGCGTTTTGGGTGAGCCGTCATAATCCATTCACCTGTTTGTTGTTAGGTAGTCCCTCCGACCAATCATGTTGCGTAGGCCCCTCCCGCTGTTGACCATGAATGAATAGGTGACAAATTTTCAACTGCTGGTGAGGTAGCATGTGATCCCTCATAACCCATATATATAAGATAAGCCTCGCCCAGAACTCATAGGCCTACACAAATCGTAAGTGAGATGAGTGGTCACTGTTTACCCAGTCTGTACTAAGGTCAAAGTAAGAATGGATGTCAACATGAACTTGTGACAGAAGCGTCGCTTGTTCTCCGAGTGGTGGCGACGCATGTATTTGTTTTACCATAGCATGCGATCCTCCTTGTCTGACACGTTTCATTTTATTGTCTCCCTTGCACAAAAGCAGCAACAAAAGAAAACCAAAAAAAACCCCCTAACAACAACAATGCGACTACCTTTGGTTGGGACCTCAGAAAGGAATGGCTTGTTTTCTTCATCTTGATCAGTCCTCCCTAAGACGACCGCCTGTCTTGTACGGCCACTTTTCTCCTTGACAAAGGGTGGTCATCTTACACAGGTTTAACTGTATTTGCAAAAGCTTGTGGACTGCAAGTGCTTTATTACATAAAACGATGTATGTATGCTGGTCAACATCTTGTTATAATAGGATAGACCTGAAGTCCAGCTTTTTTCTCTAGAGTCTTTACTTTTACAAAATCAATCTCTTGGCTTTAGCAATCTATTAATACATAATATATATAAATATTTCAAAACATGATGAAACTTGGACAAACCAAAGAAAACTTTAAAAGTACCCTCAAACTTGACTGGTGAAGCGATCCCAACTTATTTTGTTTTATTTGACTTGATGGAAGAGATGAGTATTATAATATTATAATACAAACCAATATTCACAACTATAGAGGGAGAAATGACTTCTTGGCCATACTATACTTAATAATAGCCTACTGTACCCATTGGAAACAGGCTTGTTAGAACCAGTGTTTTTTTCTTAACATAGTTGCATTTTTTCCTGATTATTTCTTTTTTAAATATTGTTTTGACGAATTTTTTTAGAACTTAGTATTCCTGTACACCCGCAATCATCATCTGTGGTATTTTTAAATTTATATGATCATAGAAATTATGGCAGGTATCAGGACAGCCCTGTAAGTGTAAAAGAGTATACCAGCAGCCTCAAAACCTGTCCTCTGGTCCTTGCCTGCTTGACAGGTTTCATGTCTATATATGCTAGACTCAGGTCAGCTCATCGAGTGTGGCATTGACGTTAACCCCTTTGTTGCCTTTTAAATATGAATGATTGATACTTTTCGGCTTGAGGTTTGTTCTACGGTCATGTTCTAAATTATATTTCTCTGAGGTTGAAATGACAGTTTGTGTGTTGTTAATTTTACCAGGAAGACATAGGCCTATCTGGCTGAAGTGTCTGTTTGTATTGTATTTTGATTTTCTTGGAAATGTTGCACAATAGGTAATTCAAAGAATTTGGAAGGCCCTCAAACCTGCCAAGTACTTGGATTAAATCTGAGCCCTTAGGTTTTAAAATGCTTTTTTGGGGGGAGTTTTTTGCCTGTTAAAGAACCTATACTATCGGATTGATTTTTTCTTGAATTCTGTCAATCGTACACAACTTTTATTGTTAATGACATGGAAAATAACATGTTTCGTTTGTTAGCGTTTTCGCAATATTTATATTTACACAACTCATGAAAATACACAGTTTTGTATTTGCATTTATTTTATGATACATTTATTTGCTACTTTTGGTGTATCATTTGATAATCTAATGGGTTCCTGAAAGCTCTGTTTTTTTGCATAAATTTTGTTTTTTTGAGGGGATTTTTGGTCACGACATGTTGTGGTTAACAGGTCTGGGTTCTCCCTTTAATTTGCTGAACTGTTTTTTTTATGATTATGATCATAACTGGGGGGTTTTTCTATTCAATTTTTTTAGGACAGGAGATCTCATATGGAGGCAGGCCAAGACCTCCCCATCACAGGTGTGTGCGTTGTGAGCGACCCGGGGAAATGTCCACCACACTACACAGTGGTAAGCCTGGTCTTAGTGTATTGATCAATCTTACTTACTATGTTGATCCGTAGTTCAAGGGGGATGGGTTTCCACGATAGAGAGCCAAGTCACTGGAGTCTTAAACTAACTCTGACTGGGAATAATCTTCTAGGGTATGAAATAGAAAGCAGTGGAAATCTTTTTTTTTTTTGTCGTTTGTTACTCTCTCTCTCTCTGTTCTAGCAGGCATTCATTGATCGTAAATGATCATAATCATACATCATTTCTTATCAACTGATATCTTCTTGTATTTTGTTACTTTATTATGACAGTTCCCGCTTTTACCTTATAATTTCACAGTTGCCATCCCTCTGTTTAGGTATATCATTCATGGTCATGGATTCCGCTTACTTTTGTCACTGTTATATGTCAAGGCATTGTTTCTGCGAATGGAGGGACTGAAATATCCTCACTGAGTTGACAAAAATCATCAAAGCTGTAAAATTTATTTTGTTATAGTAGTGGCACACAATTTTAATCCACGAAAATGTTTCTGGATTTTTAAATTATTTTTTTTCCTTTAAATAGATTGACAAAACTTATGATCGCCCTGAGGATGCTGACCTCTGGAAAGATGGCCTCTTCACTCGTCGGGTGATGAGGTACTTGTGTGTGGAACGGCAAGTACCGACCCAGGTACGAACATGATGGACTACAACTGAGAATGCTGATTCCCTCCTCTCTTTCTCTTTCTGTCTCTGTGTCTCTCTCCCTTTCCCTCTCCACCTCTCTCCCTCCCTCCCTGTCAGCCACTCTCTATTTCTTTCTCCCTCCCTCCCTCCTTCCTTTCCTCTCTTTTTCTCTCGATTGAAAGTACCTTCTAGAAATTTTATTTGTTTTGACTTGTGATTTTTTATTAGTATTATATCATAATTTTCAGCAAATGGTGTTTTTAATTAATATCGCGAGACAAACCAAAAGGAATGCAATGCCATTTATCCCATTTCAGAGATATATATATATGTACGTTTTTCAGTGACCTGTATACATCCAAATTAATTACATTAAAGCAGTGACTGAACCTACAATGGCAGTGTTGCACCTTTGTTTTTAGGCATGTTTTATTTTCTAGCAAGAGCTAATGCATCTTCCTCAAGGACACTCTGTTGTGAGAAGCCATCTTTAGGCTATGTCACAGATATCACTTTACTTACATTATGCATGAGCCTGAGGTCACTAGTCACTGGGCCACCTGCGCCACAAAGTCTGCATTTGAATCAATAGTTTTCTGAGGAAAACTTACAACTTTTGTTAAAAAGCAACTGAAGCTTTCTTTTTATTTCTGAATTAAAACAACAATTAATTCCATGTCAGGATAAATGTGGTTGTGATTTTTAAAATTGTTGTTGTTAGGCGTATTGTGTGTGTGTGGGGGGGGGGGCGGGTTTGTGTGTGGGGGGGGGGGGGGGGGGGGGGGGGGGGGGGGGGGGGGGGGGGGGGGGGGGTAATCATTTACAGCATCAACAGACCAAAAGCTCATTTTATTGCTGACAAAATTCTATACATTAGTTTGACCGTCTGCTCTTTCTCAGTTCATCTCCATCTTGATGTTCTTTGTACGTTCTGAATAAGATCCGAATTTTAATTTTTCCAACTTTCCTTTGATTTAAACATTTTTTTCCCCTCTCATTCCTAGTGTCCTGATTAGGGATGAGGTCCTCTGCCTTCGAAATGACCCACATTTTGTCTTGTTTGGCTGTTTTCTTCAATTTAGAAAATATGTTTGATTTGTTCTGTTTCAGACCAAGGATGTCTTAGTGGATGCAACTTTGATCAATGAGAAAGACCCAATTCCTCCTGGGTTTACCGTTGTGGAGTACACGCATGACTCTCGTATGTGCTTGAAGAAGAAGATAAATGAGATTTCTTTTATATTGAGTAAATTATTGCAACGACAAAAACTAATAACTAATGCAGTAGCAAAGCGTTCTGTCAGCAGTATTTTTCTGGCTGTGACCTGACTACTACCGGGTATTCTTTTGCATTTGCTAAATCTGTCTTTTTAACTTTAGTTTTAGTAAGAGATCTACTGCAATTGCAACACAATGTGGTCATTTAAGTGCAGAAGATTAGAAGTGTTACTAGAGAGTAACTGAAAACCAGGCACAAGAATTGTTAGGCTCTGGTCTAGGGTGTATGAATAATCGCAGAGACTTGGGATGTCAGGGAATCTCTCTCTCTCTCTCTCTCTCTCTCTCTCTCTCTCTCTCTCTCTCTCTCTCTCTCTCTCTCTCTCTCTCTCTTTCGTCTCTCCTTCTCTGTCATCTCTTTCTCTCTCTTTCTCTCTCTCACTCTCTCTCTCTCTCTCTCTCTCTCTCTCTCTCTCTCTCTTTCTTCTCTCTCTCTCTCTCTCTTTCTTCTCTCCCTCTCTGTCATCTCTCTCTCTCTCTCTCTTTCTTCTCTCCCTCTCTGTCATCTCTCTCTCTCTCTCTCTCTCTCTCTCTCAAGCGGAAACTATTTGTCGCTGATTCTGTATTCTTTGTGCAATGTCCAGGAGAGAAGGCCACGAAGAAGAAGTGTTTGTGTCTGCGCTGGATGATCCCCACTATGACCAGCGATGCCATCACCGAGCTCATCCTTCTGTCCCGCACCCAGCGACGAGCTCCCATTGGCTATACCCTTGTTGGGTGAGCATCTTTTTCTGTGTAGTGTATAGTTGCTTCATACAGTCAAACCTGCTCTAGTGGTCGCCCATATAAGACAGTCACTGGTACAAACGATGCTTCTCATTTCCTCCCTTGTGTATTTTTTTTACCTTTATGACACTGTGTGAGACGTCCACCTGCCCTAGCCAACCCCATTTCTCCTCAGCAATGGGTTGGGACTGTTGATAGTTTTGACTGTATTTTAATTTGCTATATATAAATGGTTACTGAGTGTTGCTGTATCCCCCCCCCCTTCCTCCCCCCCTTGGGCATGCTACTGACTGAAGTGTCTTTAGGCCATTCCCAAAGGTGGGACATTAACCTGTTCTTATGCACAGTAGAATTGTAAATTGGCTGATTCATCAATGTCATGCTCATAACTGTGCCTGAACTGCAACAGGGAACTGCTGCTTTGTCTTTCCTAATCCTTACTATCGTCATTTTCCTCTACTTCTTTTGTATGTTTGTCACTCTCTTGGGACCCTCTATTTCCAGAGTGCCTTTATAGTCAAAGTTTGTGCTATTGGAACTGGAGAGGTGAGCCGAGTAAACCTGATTCCCTGTAAAGACTTCTCTGTAGATATCCACCCCTTGGCGCTCATATGACTTTATACAGTAGCGAGCGCCGTAAAAAGTCTACTAAAAGAAAACTGTTTGTGTCTGTGGTGACAGAGAGCTGAACAACATGTGTCTGTGCTACAAGATGGGCAAGGTGTCCTCCCCTGGCAGCAGCAACCAGAGCACACCGTCCACTGAAGTCCAGGGCTATTCAGCTATGCCGCAACAGTACAGCACGTATGTCCATGCTTTTTTCCTCATAACTGTCCTGTCCTGACACTGTTTCTGCTTACCTTCATTTCATTATTGTGGAGTTCTGTGACCCTGAAATATGTTCTAGATCATTAACCCTTAGAGCGCTGACTTCTTTCCCCTTATATTTTCCCTCTGTGCTGAATTTATTTTGGAAAAACGCTAGATTTGCACATACGCTTTTTGGGGGGCTAATAACTTTTTTATTTGTCAGAATTTCTAATGAAGGTAAGAATAAAAGTGTTAGAATATTGAAAGTTCTTTATGAATATGTGAAGCAAAAAGTATTTTGTTAAGTTATTGTTGTAGTAGTGTTGGAAATGACTGAATAAAAACTGCCGGTTCATTAGATCTCTAAATCTAGACCCGAGTCTAGATGCTTCGTAGGCCTACGTTATATTCCACAAAGTGTTAGCTCTAGCATCAAAACCCTCGAAATCATCTTCCGATTCAAGGAAAATTCGCGAAACATCTGAATCTGAATCTGATGCGACACTATTTTCATGTTTGTCGCGGTTCGCAATCGCGAATTTTCAGACTTCACTATCACTCGACTTCAACCTGAAACAAAAAACTCCCCCCGTCTCGATCGAAACCCATGACTAGAAAAGTGGCGGGCGAAATCAGTTCTGCGTAGCCTACCAGCCAGCAGTATAAAAATTAGTACTTCGTTCTTTTCATATATCGCGTTATACTATGCCTATGTCTATCACGACCGGCGGTCGCGATCAGCACTTTATGGAAGTTCGGGCCATCGCGACATATGTGGCCTAAATAAGCACTCCCATTTTAAAAATTTGTGTGGCGAGCTGCAAAAACCGTTCACATGGGTCAATACATAAAATCTGAGATTATTACAAAATATTAATCTACAGCTTTCCATGAGCATTCTCCTTTTTATTGGAATTTGTTGTATCATAGTTACCGAGATAGACCGTTTTTAGTCACACAAGGTACGAAAACTCCGAACTGAGAAAAACAGCCTTTTCACAGATATCAGTTGAACAAAAGGGACAAAACACTGTATATATGCAAGTACAGTGACCGCAGTAACATAGTGGAAGACAAAATACGTGTTTTCCTAACGTAGGAACTAGTGTTGATGTGTTACATCCTCACTATACCGATGTCGTGTTGTTTATAGCTAGTGCCAAGACTCTCTTTCCTCTGAAATTTACCATTCTGAAAGTAAGCGGGTCTGGTCAAGGGTCAAGGTTCAAAGGCTTTTATTGCAAATAGCTACACACTTTACTTCGATATCATGACAAACTATTGTATTTAAACAAATTTCAGACCTGCCACTCATCCCGATTTAATCGGGATATCCCGATTTTTTGCCCCAAATCTCAAACATCCCGATTTTCCCGATTTCGATCGCCGGTATCCTGATTTTTTGTCGTTGCGTCTGTTGCGTCCGATTCTTAGAAAAAAAATATAAAAAGTTCTGCAATCTCTTTTGTTTGGAAATACCGATTGGACTTTTTATCTGCAGGAACTTGGAACGCT
>NW_004797754.1:270164-287529 GCF_000002075.1 Aplysia californica
ACACTTGGGGTTAAAGTGCGTGCCGTGACACAGGTACTAATTAAGGGGAAAGGAATAAGAAGGAAAAAAATGAACAACCTTGGCGCGATCTTTTTTTCGATGTGATGGAAGTCAAACGTTGTTAAAACGTGGGCGTTTTGCGTGGATGATTAGTTACGTGTCAGCTATTTTCAAGACTACGAGTGTTTCAGCAACGCTGCAACCTTCGCTCCCCCAGTCTATCCAACTTCGATTGAGTACATATATGCTGTCTTTCAACAATTTTCCCTCTCTTTTGAGGCTCAGACGTGAACCTATTCCTGCAAAAGTTTTGTCTTGCATACTTGCCTCATAAAAGGGAACCAGGACACCCCCCCCCCCCCCCCCCCGTGCCCTTTATGACTGATTTGCCGTTGATCCCGATTTTTTTCACCAGATCCTGGTTTTTTAAACTCATAAATCCTGATTTTTAGATTTTATAGAGTGGCAGGTCTGAAATTTCCTGTGACTGGTTGAGATCAAGCGAGCTGTTTTAGTAAGAATTATGGTATCTGTCTGCGAATATCGGTGCTTAAAGATAACACTTGATTTTCTTTGCAAACATCAATAGTGGCACACTAATCTAGATGCGCACTTCTTTTATCAATGTATTTGCACTACTTTTTATTATCTTGTACACAGTCCGAGCTTTCCAACGATGCATAATACTTGGTCGTTGTCTTAAAATACTTTTGAGATAGGTCAGTCAAAAAGTAAAATTAACATATTTCCAGCTCAAAGTATTGTTTAATATTTACAGGGTTGAAAATAAAAATACTGACAGCAGCTGGGGCACTTTCCTTTATGACATTTTTTACGACAAATTACTTTTCGGAAGTTGCGTATCAGAATGTTAAACTGAAATGAGTTCTTTGAATAATATCTTCAAGTTAGCAGTTGTACTAAATTATACATCCTATGGTGTCCAAATTGCATAAAATATGGCTAAAAAGTGTTTTAAATTTTGCATTGTCAATTTTCTCAAAAGAAGTCAACTTTCATTTCATAACTTTGAAACACACTTCAAACTTTCAGTACTGTCACTCTTTGTATACTCAATAACTGAGTTGAAAGATAAGGCACATGAAATTATGAATTGAAGTGTTTGGTGACCTCCAACAAAGTGCTGATTCAATCTGCTGTTTGTTTGTCCGGTGCATTCTTCCAGTATTCCAGTGGGGTCGGGTCTGCCGTACACGATGAGTCCGGGGAGTCAAGGTCTCGGGCCGCTTGGGTCATCTGCCACTATGTCCCGCACAGGTCCACCGGAGCAGTCCTCGAGTAGCCTGGCCACTGGAAACGTCAACCGTGAGTCTGAGCTTGAGTTCGGCACCACTATCAACTCAGTTCTGCTAACTTTTTCACAAATTCGGTTGTCTGGATTGATTTTGGTATATAATATATCCAGCTCAGTGTAAAACTTTCATACATCATTTTTCATAATGGCATATGGTGGAGTCTTACACTAAGCAGTGAGAATATGAAAGTATTGCAAACCTCAGAAGTCTCCATCTAGCCGAGATTTTTAAAATACGCTCTTATTGTTTGTCTGATATTTTCCTGTTTGCATCAAAGTGACATCCATTCACTCAGTAAAGTTTGATTACCTTTCATTATCTCGGCCTTTTAACTGAATTAAAACACTTTTCTTTATTTTTTCAAATTTAATTCTAAATGACTGTTACGGTATTGTGTGGATTAAAAAAAAAAAAATTTAAATAACTCAATACTACTTTCATTCAAGTGTAACCTCCCTGTGACTAATATTTTGTCCTTAATGAAAAGAAAGGGACACAAATTGACACTCTAGCCTCCTTATCAGAATAAACAGGTGATAAAATTTCTGATGGACACCCCAACCTGGTATCCATATATATGAAAAATGAAACCATCATCATTCACCGGATGTGAACCAAAATATATCTTACTTAAAGACTCACAAATCATTTTTAGCTGAGGACTAACATATCTGTGTATAGTAATTTATTCAAGGTGATGTGAATGCTCTAACAGTAATAGATTAATTATAAATTGCATTTATATTGCCCATTTTCATACCCATGAGATGCTCAGTGTACATTACAATGAAATAAGTAAGGCAGGTACATGCACATTGGAGAAGAATTTTAAAATGCTCTTTAAAAAGAATACTCACTGTTCGACGAGCTGGTATGTTGATGGTGTGGTCACTATAAGAAACTTTTGCTCTTGCTTCCTCTCTACAGCTCTCTCTGGCATTGAGTGGAAGATGAACCCTAAGTACAATGTGCTGATGGAGCTGCAGAATGTAAGTTTCCAAGTACTGCATTAAATTTGAGGCTCTCTGATTTTTAGTCTTTGCCTTCTAAGAACCCTGGTTGGATTTGCAGCAAATCCTTTTTTTTTTTCTTGAATTCGTTATAAATGATGTGAAAGTTCAAAAAAAAATGTATGTATGTGTTTAATAGCAATATTTGCACAATTAATTGTAAGTGTAATGAAAAAAAGTTATATTTGTGGGTATTTGCAGTAAATGCTTACTTGCCCAGATCTGTTTGTTACATTTATCTGAATCTCCTAGGATTCTGAAGACTCCAATTTTTTCCTCCCCAAACTCGTAGCTTTGGGAGGTTTCTCTGGAAAACTCCCATTTTTGATCATGGAGTGGTTGGCAGGTATGGAAATATCCTTTGGTGTTTGAAAATTGAAGAAGAGTAAGTAGACTGTTATGCAGCCATTGGTGCAAAATTCAATTTTTTACAATTCCCTACCGTAAAATATATTCCTGTTGCACTTGTAATATGTTTAGACAATACTTACTCCTTCCTTGATGTATTGACAATGTCTCTCCTTTGGAGCATTTGAAGGATATCAAGATCTAAAGGGGGGCAAGTAGTACTTGGGCAATCTTTTTCCTCTATGTTTACCACTCAGGCAAAGCTGTTTCATACTGCTTTAAGATCGTCTGTCAAGATGAAAGTGTCAAATATATCTAATACAAATAGAGCCCAGTGTTGGAATAGTTAGTAAAGCAGGTTGATAAGTGTCTATCTGTATTTGGGGAAAGCTTTTTACTGGCTGAAAACCCATATATTCCAAAACTATATTGAGGCAGCAGTCGTGGCAACGAATTGAACCCTGATCCCAGTCCTTGTCGCTTTGGTTCTGGGAATTGTTTATCCTATGACCATAAAATTAGCAGTAAATTGTCGTTTTCAGAACTTTTTCCCCACTACTGTTCTTTTCCAAGACACCAGTGCAAGAAGTAGCCAATTCCCACCTGACTCTTTGGTGGTTTTTTAAGTTTTCACAGGACCTAAAAATTGATGCTGTCTTTTCATTATTTCCGAACATATAGATCGTAGAGAATTTATTTATTCGCACATAAAAACAAATAAATAACTGCAGAGCCTAGAAGAAATGTAAATTTACTGTGTTTTAAGGATTTTGAAGAGGCTCTGGGTTTTTTTTTTCAATCTCATATTTTAGAATAGATGGCCATTGGTCAAACTGACCTGATTTGCATAATAAGATCAGATCGGGAAATGGCTTTGGCCTGTGCACACTTTTTAATATATAAACCTGTACTTTGAAGGGATGTCTATAAGGGCCAACAGCTTTTCATGCCTATTCTACGGTACAAAAGATGTGACCCCTGGTAGTTCCACCACAGAGTCCAGTTTTTTTGTTTTTTTTCACTAAGGTTAGAAAGTCCTGCTCAAGGACGTTCTGTAGTGACCACCCACCTTAACGCTGTGGCACTGACATTGTTTGACGATGTTTGCTTCTCTATCACGCGGGCAGTATTGCATGCAGACGCAAGTCTTTTTTGGCAGCCTTTGTGATACATCTGTATGCAATACTGCCCGCGATCAGTGGAATAAAACACATGACCATCTTTCCTCATTGCATGTTCCTGTGTGATTTTACTTTATAATGCATCAGCTCTGCCCTTTTTCCTTCTTTCTTTCTTACTGTATCCACCAAGGCTAGTTTTCTCCTTTTAGTGCTGTGACGTATTTATGTCTAGTAGTAGTAGAGCTTAAAAATCATACCAAAAAAAAAAAAAAAAGAAAAGAAAAACCTCACCTTGCTAATTCTAATGTCTTGCCTTTTTGTGCACAGGTGACCATACCAGAAATTAGAGGAAAGACGCTAATGGACATTGAAAATCAGGTAATGCATTGAGATATTTTTCTCTCTATGTGCTGAAATCAGTGTTGGTTACTTTCCACATTTTTGTACTTTTAAGTTTTTAGTTTTGTCTGTAATTCACTTCTTTTCATTGGGAAAGGGGCAGACGCCAGCCCTTTCTTATATTTGAAAAAATACCCCCAAAAAACTGCTATCCGTCTCTGCTCTTTGAGTGCATTTTTGCAACAAGCAAGCACTCCACAAGGGGAGATCTTCTTTTGGGACACTTGACAAATCTCCAAGGCCAGAATGGTACTAGATGAGGTTAATGATAATAATAATAATAAATGATAATAATAGCAATAGTGATGATTATAGTAGCAGTAAAAATAATTTTAAATAGCATTTGTACAGCGCTAATTCAATAGCATCCATTACCATGTAAAGATGGAATATTCTTTTGAAAAACAAGTTGGGAGAGGAATGTAAGTAGGTGGCTAACAATATTGTTCATAACTAAACTATTGAACTCTAAAATGTACTCCTTTCTTTATCATTAAGTCTGAAATTTAATTTCACTGACTTCATTAAAAAAAATTTGTTTTGTTGTAAATTATTAATCCATCTGACAGAGTTGGAAAGAGTTTTGTAGAAGGAAGTACTAGTGTTTCCTGTGTGTTCCACATGCCTTGTTTAAAGAAGTAGAATGGGCCCGTATGTTCTTGATACTCATCATTTTATTATTTTTTTCTTCCCATCCAGTATGCATATGACTTCAGTGTGGAAAGGTCGGTTTCAAAGACAGCAGACCTTTCGTGAGATGCCCGGGCAATCTGCGATATTATACTTCTTGGAAAATCGAAAATAAGTTGTTGGGTTACACTAAAAGTTGTGATAATAAGTCAGTGTGTTTTGTCTTTCACTCTGTCTGCCGCCTGCTTGTCTACCCATCTAATTATCTAGCCCTCTTTCATGGCTCTCAATGCTTCCAATCTTTTTTAAAGGACAATCGGTACTTTCTGAAAGTTCCATATTTTGCTTTCCCATCAGTATCAATTCCATCAGTTAAGAAAGTGCAGAAGGGTAGGGCTACCAAGATTCTGTGGCAAAAGATCCGTTATGGGCTACAGGTCATCTTGAATAGGTTCCGGGTGTTTAAGTTTTAATGTTATAAAACCTTTCAGATTGCGTATTTCCTGCATTCACCCATTATCTCTCTATGCATTCATTGCGCGTTGGTCGGCAATATATTTTGACTTGCGGATTGGTCAAATCTTGCTGGTCATGATGGTGAATGTTTTGTACCCATTTTCTCTTTTCTTTCATTCGTGAGTGATTGGCGGGTGCTCTGGTGTGGTTTGCTTCTTCTTTCCTATCAATGATCAAACATGTATCGTCCTTATTTCCCCTTCTTCTTTTTTATGTTTTTTACTCTCTTGTTACACCTCTAATCATTCTGGCGCTCATATGACCTTATGCAGTTGTGAGTGCCGTAAAACCTCTACTAAAACAATAAACTCATTCTTTCTGTCTCACTTTGGATTTTTGCTGTGGTTGGAAAATCTGTGCGTTGATCAAGTAAATTGAATTGTGATTTTAAAAAGAAAATCACTTCCAGAAAGAAGCTTTTTTTTATTTTAAATTTGTCCAGATCTCGAGAAATTGTCAGTGTGATGATCCCACGGGAGCGTTATAAAGGAGAGAAATGTATGCTAAAATCAAGAATGATCAGAAGTGATGTTTTAAGGAAAATGTGGGTACACGCTGGGTGACTGAGTGACTGTATTGTCTAGGTTAATTAATATTAATTATTTTTGGCTTTGCCTTCTATCAATAATGCGATGACAAATTGAAGGTTCCACCGCTCCCACCCTGAACTTATGGCAGAGAATTTTCCTTACTTTTTAGTTTTGCTTGTTGGATGCACTGCTCTCTGTCGATCAGCCTGAGTTTTGATAAGTCTCTGTGCGCATCTTTATCTTGTGCGTTTTTCCTGTGCGTGCCTATCTACTTGTCTGTCAATTGATCTGTATCCATCTCTACCTGTCTGTTTATGTGGGCAAGTCTCTGTTTTCTGCCTTCCTGTTTTTCCATCTGCCTGCTCTCTCCATCAATCTTCCCATCCATCCATCCATACATTTGTCTAGATGTTTCAGTTTTGGTGTTAGTATTTCTATTAATTTTTATATATCATTCTTGTGTTTAGTGTGACTTATATAAGGTTTCATCTTTAAACCGTATTTTATTTTTATTAGTCAGTGCATAGATGTGGCAAGACTGATTTATTCGCATTGTGAGTGAGTGAGAGCTTGGGTGTGCCATGTATATGTTTTCACATTTGTATCAACACTGGTAATGTGTGAGTGTGAAAATCTTGGCAGACCTGTGATGTGTGAAAGCTGTGTTGGCATAGTATGCTCAAGAGTGTTTGTGTGTCTAAAAATGTTTGCATGTTATCTTGTATCATGTGTAGATCCATTATAATGGATGCAGTGTGTGTGTATGTGTCACGACACGATGGAACAAGGCGTTCTTCAAATTTTGGGCATGTCAAGTTTTAGGTATCATCCTGAAGTTTGTTCATCTATCTTTGAATAGAAGTCAAGATATTTTCGATTTAGAGGGAGGTTGGGGTCACCTGGTTTCAGATGTTATATTTGCGAGAGAATGGCCACCTAAGTTTGGTGACTTCCATAGCTTGAGAGTCCTTGGAAACTGAAAAGTTACATTTTTGTGCCTTTAATCAACGTTTTTAAGTAAAAGGCACCCAAAAATGTGTTTTTAAATGGGCATAAAAGGAATTCAACAAAAATTTGATAAAAATGGCCAAACTGGCAAAAAATGCTGATATCTTCGATTTTATTATTTTGACAAGCGCCTGAATTCTCCACAATGCCTTACATATCTTATGTATATGTGTGTGTACATGATGTGAAAGTGCTTTAGTAGAAAGATGAGATTGCATATATATATGGTTTGAGCGAGATGATTTATGAACTTAATTTTCATTAAACTTGTGCTTTATTTTATTTTTTACATTGTATCTTTCCCATTTTTGTTATCCTAAAGGGATCTAGTGCAATCTGTTCAACCCTGATTTGTTTTTTGTTGATTTTTAAATTTTATTCTATTGCATACAGCATTGGCGGAAGTTCTGTCATACCTCTTGTCGTTTTGAAGTTTATTCTCTTTGACTTGATGAATGGTTAACTTGACTATACTATCAGGGTTGACTGCTGTGCTGCCAACGTTTGTTAAACCTATTGCTGGCAAGTGCTAATGAGATCCCCACTTTCTTTGCCGCCAGACTGTTACTGTTGATAAAATGGGTAGTTTCCAGAAACGGTCTACACGTACCCCGAAAATACGGACACTGAACGAAAGTGCACTCATTTTTAAAAATACTACTCCTGTAGTTATTAGAACTCTTTTTGAGCCAGAGAAACACAAAAGATTGTCCGTTATTTAAACTTACAACTTCCGGCGGCCGCGATTCTGCAAATCAGTGAAAATGGCTCCATCGGGTCCTTGGCAGTTTCCGAGATTTCCGGCAGATAGGGAAGAAATGTTGGAAATCGTAAATTTTTTCAGTTTTCAGTGTTGGATATAGCTTTTTCAAAGAGCTTTCCATAGTTTTCTGGTATTTGTATCCATCACTCATGTCTTACATCTAAAGGTACACCCTTGTTTCTATGACTTTTCCCTGATATGTACAAGTTTACAACTGACAGTAATAGTAATAGGGTTAAAACACTAAAGTGGGTTCAGGAATTTTCTAGGGATATTTCAGATATATAAACCTAATATCTTCTTACATTTATTAATTGACATGATACCCGTCCCTGTTCTACTTACAAGCACTCTTTGCTGTGTCTTTTTTTTATTTTCCTCATGAAATAGCTAATGTATTAACTTTCTGCTGTTCCCATTTTCATTTTTTTTCTCTGTTCAGGACAAAAAAAATTTACGGGTAGGCCCTATAATAAGGGTTAATAACTTTCAGCCTAAGTATTGATTCACAAAACAAAAAACAGTACATCAAACACAAGAAAATATTTTATAAAATGAGACTGAAAACAGTGGTACTGAAAGAAAATAAAAGCACCTTCTCTTGATCCTATCCATATGTCGTGTTTTACTATCGTATCCATACAACGCGGGGAACTCTGTGCCACAACTTTCCAAAGAGGAAATTTACTCGTTAATCCAATCCGTACGTTTTGCATAGCAGTCTGTCAAAATGATTTTTTGACAAACACTAAACCTTTCAAAGAGATCTTTGTACTAGAAGCATTCTAAAATGTGAAGAATACAGCCCCGAAGGTACAAAATGACCCCAGGGCATACGGATAGGGTTAACCAAAACTGGCTAAAGCAAAAAAAAAAGCCTGATGGTCCTAAAGATTTCTGTTTAAGTAGACACTACTGTACGTTTTCAAAAGTTAATTTTGATTTAATGATGTTATCCAAAAAGAGCTTTATTTAAAAATAAACTTTGACTCTTCATTGTTCAGCCTCTGATTTATTTTGTTCTGTGGTTGAGCTATTATGTTTTCTTTGTTGAGAGGGTTGTGAACATAATGATGTGTTTGCAGTGTGTGTTGAGATCATTGGAAATAAGCTTTAATGTTTCCATTGAGATCATGGAGATTAACCCTTTCGTTGCCAGGGTATATACGTTACTACCGTCAGCACTGATTTTCAGTTGAGCTCGTTACCCAGGACAGCAGCCCAATGTCTTAGTCGGTTAATGGGCGCGTAGTCTAGATCTAGCACACTCATGACATATTTTGGACACCGGTCTTCGATTGTTTACTTTTCTTATACCGGTACCCCTTTTCCTCCTATAATTTTGACTCATAATTTCAAATAACCTGCAAATCTAAGTCAAAAAAGTGAATTTATTTGCCTTTTTAAAGTCATTTCGATGTTTATGTTTTACGACAGCTTGCAACCGCCCCCAAGCCTAGATCTATTTTTTACAATCGCTTGCAAGCTAAGCAGTAAAGAAATATGAGCAAATTTGGTATAGATATGCTCGTCTTTTATCTGGGAATATGAATCTACGCAGTGCTTGTGGCTTTAACTTTAACTCCGTACAGAAGAATTAGAGCTAGGTTATTAGGGTAACATACATGTAACGTCATACGTAGGCAACCAGGAGCGGTAAATTTTGCCAACTTCCGTGACATACATGGTAGGGCACAGCGCTAAAGATTATGCATTTTCATCATAAGGCAACGAAGGGGTTAAGTTAAGATCACAAGATGGTCTTTCTGTTGAGAAGTTTTTAGTTTCAGTGGAGGTTTTACGGCGCTCGCAACTGAATAAGGTATGAATAAGAATATGAGCGCCAGTGTTGAGAAGTGGAATGAGTCGTGATGAAGAATGAGTTTTAAATTACAATGTTTCAATGATAAACAATGAGGTGCGAGTTACATTTGTATGATGCTTCTGTTGAGAAAATAGAGAGTGCATTATTGTTTCTGCCGAGAAAATTCAGAATAAGGAGCAGATTTTATGTTGAGAAGAATGGGTTATGATGTTTCTGTGAAAAGATTATGCATGTTTATTTTATTTTAGTTTATGTCTAATGCTGCAACCACAGGGCCCTCTCCAGCTTATTTGTTTCGCAGTCCTGTATAGTACATGTATTTTATATATGACAAAGCACAAGTGACAAAGCAGCAAGATTTTTGTCTTTTATGTGGTAGGCTAGGCCTATATATTTGGTAGTAGAAAATGTTCTTGCGTAGTTTGTCCATTTTTCACACATTTGTTTTTTCATCATCAAGTTGCCTATTGGCATGGATTTTCTAACTTAAAGTGTGCATTCATTGATTGGTCTTCTTGTGTATGATGATTCAGGAAACCGTTCTAATGGCTGTCTTTATACAATAGTGATTGCAAAAAAGACATTACACAATGATAAATACTACGTTTTTTAAAAGCTAAACTAGGTACGTGCTGTCTTATGACCTTTTGATGACCAGGACTGTTTTTATCTAAATATATCACTGAACACTGACATGTTGTTGATTGGATACATGTATATTGTACGTGTGTGTGCTCCCTTTTTCGAGCTGGTGAGCTAGTAATTTTTTTTCAGGAAATATTGCTTGACCCCCTTAACATTTTACTATTACTAGTTGGTCGGTCGGTCGTGGGGAATACACATTTTCCCCTGAAAATACACATTTTCAAATTTCCCAATACTCATTTCGGTTTTCTGTGGTTGGCATCTCTGTTGACTATGTCATTGAGTTAAATGGAAGATTGATAACAACTCAAATTTGGTTGCTTTCTTTGGGTTTAAATTTTCTAGTACGTCAGACTGAATAGAAGTTCAGTTGTTTATAGAGTTTTCTATCTGGCTGCCTGGCCTCTTGCTTTTGTCCTATATCCGAGATGGGCATTAAATTCGAAGATCTTGCCTTTCAGACATCCTTATTGTTTATTATAATACAGTGGGTGCCGCATTCAACGAGGTCACATTCAACGAGAAGTCTGCTCCAAAGAGGCAATCCTTAATCCCTGATTTTTCCTCTATATCTCTTTGTAAATGTATGTCGGCTCCAACGAGGTTGCAAAGAGACCGAAGTCACTTTCAACGAGGTTGCGATAACCAAATAAAAGCAATATATGGCGGCCCCAAAAGCGAAGAATTGTTCTCTTTCCTCTCCATCTCTCTGGATGGGTAGCCTCTAGGTCTAGGTCTAGATCGAGACCCTCATTTTTTTTTCAATTTTCTTTTCTTCTCCTGATCAGAAAATCCAAGTTCCCGCCTTTACTTTATGTAAATCTAAGCCTAGATACTAGATGTGAGAGGGTATATTTCCACACGAGAAGTGTTGCGGAAACAAAAATATTTTTAAAAGCAGAAATGACGGTCTGAACACAGCTCAAACGTGCACACTGATGTCGATGTTGTTTGAGATTTTCGTCATCGGGGGAACAGCTGTTTTAATTACTAGTATTGGTACATCCTATAATATAATAACCTGTCTCCTTTCTTTACTTTAGCCTTAGTCATGTTCAACGAGAGGTCGGATCCAACGAGGACAAGCCGGTCCCGGCAACCTTGTTGGATGCGACACCCACTGTACAGTGAAACTTGGATTCAACAAAGCCGTCGTGCCCGACTTAATTTCATTTTCCTTGAATCCGTGTGTTCATAATAGCAAATGTGAGGTTTTTGTGCCGATACTTAATAGTATTGGCATCGAGCAAGTAATGTACAGTAGAACTCGGATTCAACGAGATGAGATAGATTCCACGTTTTTTTTCTTTTAAACTCAATAAAAATATTAAAAAGAAGCCGGATTCAACGAGCATTTAAATCAGCGAGCTCGGATTCAACTAGGTTGCTTCCAGGGTGAACAGCCCCCACAGACGTGGCTTTGCTCATTTTTCTCCCAGAACGAACTTTATCTATTCCCGGAAACCATCCATTGCACCTGCATCGTGAACCATTATCACTTAACCGATTGCAAGCGACCAATCTGTGGCCTTTTTCCTTACCAACTCATGCGTTGTTGACACGCACACATGTCTACTCTGGCGTGTGTCGGGGTCGGATAGGCAGCCTGCACAAGTGTGACTGTGTGTGCGTGTCGGGGAGGGGGCACCGGCGGTCCGGGTGTTGAACGTCGCAGATGCAAACGCGCCAGTCTTTTTTTTCCCTCGTGGGTACTTTTGGCAAGGGAAACTACCCATGAATAAATACAGCTGAATTAGTCCACAAATGATTACTTCCCTTACATTTCTGATTTAACAGGGATCTGATATTATATTATAACACGACTTCTTCTCTGGTCCCACATCCCTGTTATATCAGGTTTCCACCGTATACATGTAATTGATTTTCATGAATAAAAAACTAAGAATCCAACCCCTTTCTTTCAATCCAAGTTTTCTTTGAATCCAGAGTTCCACTGTACAATACCTATCAGATCTATGGTAGGTGATTGGATGAGCACCACTGGTAGGTTCTGCTTCTTATGCTTCCTTCTGTTGTTTCTCACTGTCTGTCTTGCCTTTTCCCCTACACGAAATGACAAATTGTTTAGTGAAAGTCAAAGTGCTTTCCTTCACTCAAGCTCCAATGTCTGCTGACGCATAAAACTGAGGGTGTATTTTCTCTCCCACTCTTCTTTTCCTCTTTCTGTTCTTTTTTAAAAATAATAATAGTAACATAACGGTGTGTGGTTGGTGGGTGGAAACCACAAGTCATGGTGCGCCAGCTGTGGAATTTTACCAGCCTTTGGGGTGGGGTCCGCTGAACGTCTGTCATGACAGAGTCACGAAGGTCAGCTTCCCATCCGTGCTCTGGCCAAGTTGGCTTAAAAACTTTTGGTAAAGTCAAACCTCATTTTACCACCAGGTGTTGCTAATGTATGAAAAAATCCCCTATTATAGATCGAATATAAACAAAGTACTTGTGCCCTTACTAGTTACATCGCCATCCGCCAACTGTCTCAATTGTACGATCCTTATTAAACTATTGTAAGTTTCCTCCATTGTACCTCCAGGGAACTGGCCGCCATAGCCATTATACAGAATACACTAGGCTATACACAATACACAACTCACAAGCTCATCCACTCAGTGGTTGCTTGACAGTCTTTCATATGCACGTCTCTATTGAGCTAGGTCTTGATCAAACGCTTTTCGCCTATTTGAAATTTGCTCCCTCTCTGCCCATACCACCTCCCCACCCTTGTCTTGTAGATTTCAGGCAATATAATTGATGGATTTTGTAGTGTCGCAAGCAAACACAATACAATGTACACATGTAGAAGAGTACAATTAAAATAAAACAGAACTTTGTAATTCAGTATCAAATATAGAGCTCCGCCTGTGAATGTGACTAAATTTTATGCACTGATTATGAAATGAAAATGCTATTATTTGTAGGCCTTGGACAATATTTTTTTTTAATTGATTTAATTTTTTAAGCCACCTGGAGACACTTTAAAGGAACCTCACCATCTTAGTCTCCGGCTGGCGAATGCCCCTGGGGCTTTTATTTTGTGAGGACTCACACTCAAGTCTAAATGACTCTATGGAAGGAAGATAACTCATCTAGTGCTTGGTAAATTCCCTTGACGTATGGCAGTCAGTGTTATATATGTGAGGCGTCGTGGTGAAATCAGGCGCTCGTCAAAATAAAAAAGTAAAAGCAGTTGGTCTATTTCTGGCCTTTCTGGTTCAACACCTTTCAGGTCTATAATAACACATTTCAGTGTGGATTTTACAGAAAAGACGATTAAAGGCGCAAAAAAAGTAAATTTTCAGTTTCCGCGGACTCTCAAGCTAGCTAAATAATTCAATTTTGGCGGCCGTTTTCTCACTAATTTTACCTCTGAAACCAGGTGACCCCCACCTCCTTCATTCACGAATATCTTAACTTCAATTCAAGATCAATGGATATTTTTTCATCAAAAGCAAGACAAATGAAAAAACTTTAAGATGTTACCAATAATTCCACCTGCCCAAATATTGAGAAGCGCCTGTTTCCACCATGTGGTGATACATATAATATATTATAAATATATGTATTTAACAGAGTACCGGTACATGAAAATCTCATTGTACCCCCAGCCACGTTGTATTGCCAATTTCATGCTGGTCCCATGGTACATGTAGTGGTAGGTGGTATATAACAAGGTTTGACTGTACTTTTCAACCTTAAGTTCTAGGTGTATCCTTGTAATATATTTGCACTTGTGGTAATTATTGTTTCAAGCAAATAATGAATCTGTTGTTGAGACTCAAAATGGAGCTCACATTGTAAACGGTCTTGTTATTTCGTTCGAGTCAAGAGTGTTAAAATAGTGATTTGTTTGGACTAGTGTGGATCAAAGAAAATACGCTCTACAACAACTGTAGAGCTTTGGAACATTAACGACATACAAAGATGGAGTAAAACATATTTCGTGAACAAATGTAAAATGTCTTTCTCTTGTGTTCAATAGTAAAGCGACTGCAAACACAGACCTTATTTTATAAAAAATGCATGTGTCTTTCTTCTCTTATAACTCTGGAGTATTACCACATGATATATGTAATTTAAAGATTTCTCATGGTGAGCAACATGATATATATTCGTAGTCAGTTTAGCGCAAATTTTAGGGGATCTATCGAGCTGATCTCAGGTAAACAATAATTTATTCAAACATGTCATATAACTAAAAATAGGACAAATTCGATACTCTACAAACATTTGTCTAGAACAAAACAAAATAAACATTTCAATGAAAAATAAATCTCGAAACATTCATCTTTCCTTTTCAGTACATCAGTGTAATGGTTTGCTGGGTGGGACGCAGAGGAAGTTATGTATCGTTTTAAAAGCAAAGTCGCTTCAGGGCTAATTAACCCCAATGACCTTCAGCCTGGGTCAGGGAGCTCCAGCATGCTGCTGAGTCACACCAACTTAAAGTTAAAGTGAAAAGGGACTCGATAACCATTATTGTGTTGATGTGCTTATTTTTACTCTTAACAAGCTTTAATAACCTGCGGCTCCATCTTTAAAATGACTATTTGTGTCAAGCGGGAAGTCAAACTTTCAAAAGTCTGAATAAAAAAAACAAATTTTTTGCAGCGACAGTAAATCAGTAAACTTCCAAATACATTTAGGCCTACACATGTACCGGTACATCAGACTACACACATATTTTTACGTTCAGTTTCCCAGGTCCAAGAGTCTTCTCATCCAATCTATGGAATGTTTTCTCTCTCAACCCAGTCCTAAAGCTCAACCTTTGAACTTACCTAATTTATCGCGACCTTCATCGAATTATCCTCAATTATTGTGACCTTCACATTCATTTAAATAAATGTAGCCTTTGAATTACCCACACTTATTGTGTCTAGAACGGCACCACTTTACCACAAATGAAGATTTTTTTAAAATCTTCTGCAACATGTCCATGGCAAAAGAAAACCTACTGATTGCACCTTCCAACCACCCAACAATCGAACAATCTGAGTCAGATGGAAGTATGTGTATACCATTACTACTATGCCTGGACTACCAAACTTAAAATGTTTAATAATTTAATGTGTCCAATGTGACTTTATGCGGTTACGAGCGCCCTAAAACACTAGTAACTCTTCGTTTTTTAGTAGAGTTTTTACGGCGCTCACAACTGCATACATACGGTCATATGAGCACCAAGCGGTGGATGTCAATAGAGAAGTAGAGAAGTCCAAGCAGGGAATCAGGCTTACTCTGCTCTCCTCTCTAGCTTCAACAGCACAAAGTCTGCAGGTCACAAGAGAGTGACAAACATACAAAATAAGTAGAAGAAAAAATGACGATAGTAAGGATTAGCAGTTCCTCGTATCCAGTTCAGGCACAGTTATGACTCATTATGAGCATGACATTGATGAATCAGCCCATTTACAATTTTACTGTCCATAAGAACATGTTAATGAATGTCCCCCCTTTGGGAATGGCCTCAAGACACTAGAAACTGTACAGCTGTGGAAAAACATCAAGCACATAATGCATAAGTAAGTGCACCAACATGCTAATCTTTTCTACCATCTGCCATTCCTTCAAAGGTAGTTTGTAAAAATGTTTTAACTCACTGCCTACCCATGCTGTGATCAAAGTTGATATTTCAACTGCCTAAAGTTGCCTTTGCCATGGCACCTGCAGTCTCCAAGCTTAGAATTTACTTTATTGTGTTATTTCCGCAAGCAATTTACATCCTTGACTCTATGTCAGTCAGTTAAATCGTAGTCGTAGATTCTACTGATTTTCTTAAAAATACACATTATATTGGAATACTGGATACTCAGAAGACAGCAAGGAAAAATATCACAGGAAGGCAGAGAGTTAAATTGAAAAAAAAATATGGGCTCTCTCCCTTTTTTTTTCATAATCCGTCCAATTTGCTCAAAGTAACAAAGCATGGAAGTAAAGAATACAGTTGGAGGTTTCCATTTTATTAACACCAACAGTGACTGCAGGTTCATGTTCAGAGTATTTGTTTAGTGTATTGTATCATGTACTGACTCTCATCAACAGATTATATATGAGCACATAATACAAACATGAAAAAAAAAATCAACATCTCTCTCTCTCTCTCTCTCTAACAGGCACACACACAATTTATCTGTCCTCTAGGTCCATTTTATAGCAGGTGATTTTTTTCATTCTTGTTTTGATTTATGTAGGCCTATAAAAGAAAATAACAAATCAAGATGGCGGACAGATGAGAGGAATTCGGGCAAAATTCAAAATCCATTTAAAGTAGGCCTATGATGAAAAAAAATGTTATGATTTTTCGTGGTAAGCTACCGGTAATTCACCGGATTCAAATCAAGACTCAATGTAGAAGCACCAAAATGAACAAATCAGAAAGAAATAAAGGATTTATAATTTATAAAGCCTTCCAAAACCATCAAACAAAATTATGCTCCATTTTTAAAGAAAAAAACTGTTGAAAGTTAAAGTGCAAGAATAAAAAGGCCTCATCATTGTCTAATAAGCTTATTCACACACTGGGCAGACTAACTATCAATTGTAATATTGGTACCCTATTTTATTTGGAACATAACTCAAGACTTGGGTTGAAATGTATGGTGTTTATTCTATTGTACTGTATACCAGTAAACCTCAGTACTGTGACACAGAGAGGACAAAACAACAGCTTTATCAAGGTCACCATCTTTTTAGGAGCTCAACTACAAGCAGTCTTCAATAAGGTCTAAATGAGAAGCGCTGAGACTGGCAGAAACTTTTTCTGAAATCAACTGTGTGACAATAAACTTGGTTCATGAGTTTTACAATGGGCAGAAAAATAAAAAATAAAATGAAATATGAGACGTGAAAGTCCTGACAACCTGGAGACACTAAGAAAAAAAGGTTTTATATATATAACCACTTGAATAAGGTGAGAAGTAAAGAAAAAGAAAGCAAATCTCTCTCTCTCTCTCTCTCTCTCTCTCTCTCTCTCTCTCTCTCTCTCTCTCTCTCTCTCCTCCTCTCTCTCTGGTTCTCTGTCTGTCTGTCTGTCTCTCTTCCTCCCTCCCTCTCTCCTGTCTAAATAATGTGAATATTGTACTGATTTTAATGAATGTTGGATGTGAAAAGGGATTTTAGGAGACTGGAAGTGTAACTGTTTGTCCCCTGCTCTGTATTATATTTTGCCCTTTCCTAATATTTATTTAACTAAGGCTAGTTAAATTCAGGGTATGGTTTCTCTATGTAATGAAGGTC
>NW_004797754.1:287629-291138 GCF_000002075.1 Aplysia californica
TCTCTCTCTCTCTCTCTCTCTCTCTCTCTCTCTCTCTCTCTCTCTCTCTCTTTCTCTCACTCTCTTTCTCTCTCACGTCTCTCTCTCTTTCTCCCTGCCTCTTTATGCACAACAGGTAACTAATGGTCACAAAGGACTGCAGTAAAAGGAAGATCACCCAATTTCAGCACAATTCCCTTTAATTAGAGTGGAGAGTCAATGATTTTAATTTTAACAGAACTTTTGGGCTTCATCAAAACAAGATACAAAAGCTTGCAACTTGGATCATATTTCAAATCATACATTTGTTTTTGAACACATCCTCCCCTTCTCTCGTTACCACAACAACATTATTGGCGACCCTACTCATAAGAGCATTTACCTTGTCCACATCGATGCCTTTCCCCCATATGTCAGCCAGATAAGCCTCAACATTTGACGGCCGGCCCACATCCAGCACCATCTCCCCTGGGCTGATATTAACCATCAACAGAATAAAGACATTTTTGTATGGGGCATTATCATTGTCGCAGTAACCATGCAGCAGTAGAGCAGCTTCCCCAGACAGCAGCTGTAGGTTCTCCACCAAAAGTGACTTGCTGCCGCTGTTGTGGAATGCTCCCAGAAATGCTTCATCTAGTTTCATCTTCTGCTCTGCCGGACTCAGATGTTTGTATGTCCCTATATCCGTTTTCCTCCCGGCTGGACTTTGACCCAGACTGGACTCAAAGCGGGAAGCAATCTCACTGGCAATGCACGAAGCCAGTTTTGAGTTTCCAGTTTCAACCCCCATTAGAATGATGCTGGGGTAGATGGGGTCAGTTTCATTCAGAACATGTTTGGCTGTGGCCTTGACAGTCTTCCATGTTCGTCTGCCTTGAGCAGGAAAGGCCTTCTCCAAACTTTCTATGTCTTTCAAAAATTTCTCAAAAGGCATTAAACCTTCGTCAAACACTTCAGTTTCACTCCTGCCAGACAAGCAGCAGATAAACAGACATAAAAACCCAAGGATAGCCATCAAGACCCAAACAGCAGTTCCACTTGAAGGAGCTTCAGACTCTGTATGACGAGCACTTGAAGATGAACTATTTATATTTTTAGGTGATTTAGAAGAGCAAGTAGATCGTTCGCCACGTGGTGAAGATCTGTCCAAAGATTTTCTGTGAAGTGGTGAGGTACTGCTCAGGTCAGAAAACTCCGGTGAACTTTGAGTGGCACTCTTAGTGTGCCTGCTGCCGGGAAAGGTCGACCTGCTGTCATCAGAGTCCGAGTCATCAGATGTCAAATTGTCCTCCTCATCACTGTCCACGACATGGTCACTGCCCCTTCTCTCTGATTCTCGCTGCTTCTGCTGCCTTCTTGTCCTCGGACTCCCACTTGCCATGACAGTTCCTGCAATCATCATTCATTACAACTTAGCATATATGACTAATCAAATTCTATCATAGTCTTCAAACACAAAAATTATAACTGAAAAATTGAGAGGTGCCACTCTTCCTGAGTTCCTTGAAAATTGTAATGACTTGTTTTGTCACCAAAAAAAATGGATTTGATTCATTCCCTAGCAATTGATTCAAATGTCAAAGTCCTTCCCCTCCCTCTTTTTCACTGGCTTGACAATTATAGACATCATATATAATTTCACTACTGAAGTCCTCACAATCCAATATGATATAGTCTAGGTTAACACTCCTATGAATTGCCCTCACCCCAATTTGAGTAATTGCAGGGCCCTATATCACCCACCGCTGGAAGTGAAAAAAAAAACAGGAGTGACCTGTTCACAATTATACAAAAGTCATGGCAAAAGTGGATTTTGTAAACTTATTTTTCCATTTACGTACTAAAAGAATATATATAATATTTCGACAAAAGGTCCAAGTCCAAGTATTATGGGTTATAATGATAATATTGATTGGTTTTTGTTACATATTCTAGAACGAAAATCTTGGGGTCTCCACTCTGTGACAATGTTCCCCACTGTTTAGTAAGCATAAAATCTGGTTTCTTTGGTGTCCTCGGAGAGTTTCAAAGAAAGTCATTATCCTCAGGATGGAGGATTGGGCCCAAAGCAATTACAGCAGAGAGAGGATAGAAAAACCAGTCACCATTGTGAGTGGTTGATGGGTGCTCTGGTGTGGTTTGCTCCTTCTTTCCTATCCAACATCTATCATCCCTATTTCTTCTCTTTTTTTGTGTGTATCTCTTCTAAGACCTCTAATTTCCAGCACTAATGTGACTTTATGATGTTATAAATGCAGTAAAAACCTTACTAAAACAAACAAACAAACCAGACACCATTACACAAAGTTAAGTGTATAGATCTAGTGAAGAAAAAGAGTTGACATGGTTAGCCCCAAGATCAGGAGCTACCACAACTACGGATGAGTTGATGTGGTTTGGAAAGTGGGAAAAAAATCAGCCCATCCGAAGTTCAACTTAATCACTGGGACCTGTAAAGAAGAACAAGAGCTGGGACCTGAGAAAAAGACGAACTAAACCGAAGACCAACTCATGTAAGTTCAACACAAGTAGAGTCGACTGTATGCACACATCTGGAAAGGAAACGACCAGATGTAAGAAATGAATCCATAACATCAGAGCACTATATTAATTATAGTAGGCCAACATTCTATAGCTCACAAAAGTTAACATGATTTTTTTAAAACCATTTTTTGGACAGTTAGAACTCTGTAAAACAACCTCCCTTCTTACTGTGAAGATGATAAAGCATGGGAAAACAAATTTTTCCACTCAATTTCTTTGGAGAGATGAGTGAAAAGACCGAGAAGACCTCTTGTCCATTTCCTTTATTTCTATATATTTTCACTAGTGGCATACTAGTTCCATGCTCCTTCCTAAACTCCCTGTTTCAAGTTATCTAGGGGGACTCTCATGGTCTACACTCTAGAGGTTAAGGTGTTCGCCTCTCATTCAACAGGTACCGGGTTCCAATCCGGAGTGGGATGGAAAATTTTCTTCTCTAAAATTTTCCCCTTTCACATCCTTTCCAAATCTCTAAAAATGTTGTCATCTGCTTTCGTCTCCACCTTCTGCAAAATTCAAAATTTCCTACCAACTGAAAAATGTTTCATGTGTCCCGTATGCTAATATGACCTTATACAGTTGCGAGCAAAAGTTGCGTACAATGGCTACCCCTTGAATTGATGAAGCAGCAATGTCATCATCTTCAACATTGAATCTCACGCTGATAAAGGTCTACTAAAAATTGACAACATAGATTCTAGAGTATATAGATTCTAGAGTATAGAAAATAATAATTTAATAATTAATGTAGTAATAGAATACAATTGGGACAAAAGACAAAGGAGTAAAAAATATAGGACCTGAAGGAATTCCAAGTGCCCTTAGAGATATCAGATGTATCTAAGAATAAATACTGTGCCACTATAAATATATATAATATATATATGTAATCTACAGAGGCTTTACACTCCTTTCCATACCTGGGAAAGTCTTCAACAGGATACTCCTGGAGAGAATCAAGCTGGCAACAGATGAGAAGCTTC